>NW_024346206.1:0-569 GCF_902729225.1 Pteropus medius | reverse complement strand
AGCTACCATATACATATATATGCATATATATGTTCATCTATATGCATATATATGTATATGGTGGATTTTTCGAAGGAAACCTGCCTGGACCCCTGCTCTACCACAGAAGACAGGCCGCTCCTCGCACCTCCACCTCCCCGCAGTGTGGACACCGGGCGTTCCAGAGCCACACCAGCATGATCTCTTTTCATCCCAGAGGCCCCGGGGCTCCTTCCTAAGGCCTCGGCTCCTTCCCGCTTTCCGCAGTGGAAATCAGACTTCAGGACGGAAGCAGACACTTCCCTCTCCCTCACCTTTCTGCCTGGGATGGTCGTAATGGTCCCCGCGGACGCATTCAAAATGAAGAAATGAAAGGCCCAAAGAGCTGTTCGCAAAGCTCCTAAGGGACGGAGGCCGAATTCAGACCCACAGCTGTCTGCATTTTCTCCCAACTGAACTCTTTCCAGCGTGTGACGGCCGCCATGGACGCAGGGGCCAAAGCATCCCTGGGTACGCTGTCTGTGGGTGGCCCTGAACCCTGCAACAGCATACAGAGACGAATGGGACGTAGTTTGTACCGCTAGGAGCTC
>NW_024346205.1:0-843 GCF_902729225.1 Pteropus medius | reverse complement strand
TTGCAGATCTAAATCTGTGATTTCAGAGTCACGTAAAATCAGTCAAGAATAGAGCTATTAACTGCAATATCAATTTAGTTTTTTGGGAATAACTATAATATCAAATTATAATGAGAAAGGTAACTAGCATACATTCAGTGAGCTTCTTACTGTTAAGTGTAAAATTACATTAGAGTTCAGAAGTTGTTCACATACATTTAAGCCAGAGTTTTAAGATTGTTATTATTTTGTTATGTTACTTTATTTTGAAATCAATTTTTTCTTTATTCACTTAAATTGCACCTTGTTTCAAAAATTAGGGACAGGGACTTCAAGGATACACAAAAAGCATAGCTTAAAAATGTGTTCAAAAAAAGGAAGAAAACTAAAATGAAGGAAATAAAATGAAGCCAAGATAGAGGCTAGAAAAAGTAGTAGGATCCACAGACTTGGTTCTGAAGCACAAAGAGAAACAATTTGTTATGTAATCCATAGTGGATAAACCAAGTCAGTTATTTCAGAGAATTGTTCTTGGTAGTCAAACTGGAGGGTGCTGTTTGTCCCATGAACAATAAATGGCTTGACTCTATTCTCTTAGCTTTTTCACAAGAAGACATCTAGATTTTAAAAGTCTGGTTATCATATTTTGGGGCAGGAGTATATATATATCAAACATTCCTTGCTTGTTTCTTTCATTTCTAATTGATATAAATCAACATTATGTATTAGCACATAATTTCTATCACACAAATGCTTTGAATTGGTAAACCTTTTCTAAGAGTGTATTCGTTCTGATTATACCATTCTTGTGAGAAATTGTTGTCTTTACTTGATTATACAGATGATTAAAGCCACCCTAGACTG
>NW_024346204.1:0-469 GCF_902729225.1 Pteropus medius | reverse complement strand
ATATTAATTTTAAGAAATGTTGTAAGATAGTATTTCTGTATTGAATTTCTCCATACTACTTATCATCATCTTATATCCTCTATCCTTTCTTATTTATTTTCTGTATCTCCCGCTAGAAGAGATAATTCTACAAGAACTAAGGTTATGTCCTTTTTTCATTGCTGTATCTTCATTCTCTGGTACATATCAAGTATGCAATTAGTATTTGTTGGATGAATAAATGATGTTAGAATTGCTAAAACCACAATGATTAAATATCATCATAAATATCATCATTAAATGAAGGGCCTCTCCTTTTTATTCCTGATTTAATGGAAATGGCAGAATTCCTTTGTTTAAAATAATATTTAAATAATATGATTAAAAATGATCTAAAAAACCAACATGCTTTCCTTCTGTTCCTCTTTGCTTATTTTTTTTTCCTTCTTATTGTTGTTTTAATGACTAATGACTAATGGATACCATGGAA
>NW_024346203.1:0-9036 GCF_902729225.1 Pteropus medius | reverse complement strand
GGGTACCGAAGTTGGAGGAGCACTCACTGACACTTTGAGCTCCTAGAGGTACAAACTACGTCTCATTCGTCTCTGTATCCTCTTGCAGGGTTCAGGGCCACCCACAGACAGCGTAGCCAGGGATGCTTTGTCCCCTCCGTTCATGGCGGCCGTCACCCGCTGGAAAGAGGTTAGCTGGGAGACACTGCAGACAGCTGTGGGTCTGAATTCGGCCTCCGTGCCTTAGGAGCTTTGCGATCAGCTCTCTGAGCCTTTCATTTCTTCATTTTGAATGCGTCCACGGGGACCATCATGACCATCCCAGGCAGAAAGGTGAGGGCGAGGGAGGTGTCTGCTTCCGTCCTGAAGTCTGATTTCCACTGCGGAAAGCGGGAAGGAGCCGAGGCCTTAGGAAGGAGCCCCGGGGCCTCTGGGATGAAAGAGATCATGCTGAATTGTGGCTCTGGAACGCCCGGTGTCCACACTGCGGGGAGGTGGAGGTGCTAGGAGCGGCCTGTCTTCTGTGGTAGACCAGGGGTCCACGCAGGTTTCCTTCGAAAATCCATCATATACATATATATGCATATAGATGAATATATATATGCATATATATGTATATGGTAGCTTTGGCGAAAAGCTCTCTGGTGACGTCCATTTTGAGCCAGAATCGCAGACTTCCGAGAAAAGGCTCACTTGCGGCAAATGCACAGCCCTCCTGGGGCCTTGGGGCTCTGTGGGCCATGCCCGGTCATCTGCGGGTACTGGGGTGGCGAATTTAGAGTAGCACTCACTGACACTTTGAGCTCCTAGAGGTACAAACTACGTGTCATTCGTCTCTGCATCCTCTTGCAGGGGTCAGGGCCGCCCACAGACAGCGTACCCGGGGATGCTTTGGCCCCTCCGTCCATGGCGGCCGTCACCCGCTGGAAAGAGTTCATTGGGAGACACTGCAGACAGCTGTGGGTCTGAATTCGGCCTCCGTGCCTTAGGAGCTTTGCGATCAGCTCTTTGAGCCTTTCATTTCTTCATTTTGAATGCTTCCACGGGGACCATTACGTCCATCCCAGGCTGAAAGGTGAGGGAGAGGGAGGTGTCTGCTTCCGTCCTTAAGTCTGATTTCCACTGCGGAAAGTGGGAAGGAGCCGAGGCCTGAGGAAGGAGCCCCGGGGCCTCCGGGATAAAAAGAGATCATGCTGAATTGTGGCTCTGGAACGCCCGGTGTCCACACTCCGGGGAGGTGGAGGTGCTGGGAGCGGCCTGTCTTCTCTGGTAGACCAGGGTCCACTCAGGTTTCCTTCGAAAATCCACCATATACATATATATGCATATAGATGAACATATATATGCATATATATGCATATGGTAGCTTTGGCAAAAAGCTCTCTGGTGACGTCCATTTCGAGCCAGAATCGCAGACTTCCGAGAAAAGGCTCACTTGCGGCAAATGCACAGCCCTCCCGGGGCCTTGGGGCTCTGTGGGCCATGCCCGGTCATCTGCGGGTACTGGGGTGGCGAAGTTGGAGGAGCACTCACTGACACTTTGAGCTCCTAGAGGCACAAACTACGTGTCATTCGTCTCTGCATCCTCTTGCAGGGTTCAGGGCCGCCCACAGACAGCGTACCCGGGGATGCTTTGGCCCCTCCGTCCATGGCGGCCGTCACCCGCTGGAAAGAGCTCAGTTGGGAGACACTGCAGCCAGCTGTGGGTCTGAATTCGGCCTCCGTGCCTTAGGAGCTTTGCGATCAGCTCTTGGAGCCTTTCATTTCTTCATTTTGAATGCGTCCACGGGGACCATTACGTCCATCCCAGGCTGAAAGGTGAGGGAGAGGGAGGTGTCTGCTTCCGTCCTGAAGTCTGATTTCCACTGCGGAAAGCGGGAAGGAGCCGTGCCTGAGGAAGGAGCCCCAGGGCCTCCGGGATGAAAAGAGATCATGCTGAATTGTGGCTCTGGAACGCCTGGTGTCCACACTGCGGGGAGGTGGAGGTGCTAGGAGCGGCCTGTCTTCTGTAGTAGACCAGGGGTCCACGCAGGTTTCCTTCGAAAATCCACCATATACATATATATGAATATACATATGCATATATATGTATATGGTAGCTTTGGCGAAAAGCTCTCTGGTGACGTCCATTTGAGCCAGAATCGCAGACTTCCGAGAAAAGGCTCACTTGCGGCAAATGCACAGCCCTCCCGGGGCCTTGGGGCTCTGTGGGCCATGCCCGGTCATCTGCGGTACTGGGGTGGCGAAGTTGGAGGAGCACTCACTGACACTTTGAGCTCCTAGAGGTACAAACTACGTGTCATTCGTCTCTGCATCCTCTGGCAGGTTCAGGGCCGGCCACAGACAGCGTACCCGGGGATGCTTTGGCCCCTCCGTCCATGGCGGCCGTCACCCGCTGGAAAGAGTTCAGTTGGGAGACACTGCAGACAGCTGTGGGTCTGAATTCGGCCTCCGTGCCTTAGGAGCTTTGCGATCAGCTCTTTGAGCCTTTCATTTCTTCATTTTGAATGTGTCCATGGGGACCATTACGACCATCCCAGGCAGAAAGGTGAGGGAGAGGGAGGTGTCTGCTTCCGTCCTGAAGTCTGATTTCCACCGCGGAAAGCGGGAAGGAGCCGAGGCCTTAGGAAGGAGCCCCGGGGCCTCTGGGATGAAAAGAGATCATGCGGAATTGTGGCTCTGGAACGCCCGGTGTCCCCACTGCGGGGAGGTGGAGGTGCTAGGAGCGGCCTGTCTTCTGTGGTAGACCAGGGTCCACGCAGGTTTCCTTCGAAAATCCACCATATACATATATATGCATATAGATGAACATATATATGCATATATATGTATATGGTAGCTTTGGCAAAAAGCTCTCTGGTGACGTCCATTTGGAGCCAGAATCGCAGACTTCCGAGAAAAGGCTCACTTGCGGCAAATGAACAGCCCTCCCGGGGCCTTGGGGCTCTGTGGGCGATGCTCGGTCTTCTGCCGAGACTGGGGTACCGAAGTTGGAGGAGCACTCACTGACACTTTGAGCTCCTAGAGGTACAAACTACGTCTCATTCGTCTCTGTATGCTCTTGCAGGGTTCAGGGCCACCCACAGACAGCGTACCCAGGGATGCTTTGGCCCCTGCGTCCATGGCGGCCGTCACCCGCTGGAAAGAGTTCAGTTGTGAGACACTGCAGACAGCTGTGGGTCTGAATTCGGCCTCCGTGCCTTAGGAGCTTTGCGATCAGCTCTTTGAGCCTTTCATTTCTTCATTTTGAATGCGTCCACGGGGACCATTACGACCATCCCAGGCAGAAAGGTGAGGGAGAGGGAGGTGTCTGTTTCCGTCCTGAAGTCTGATTTCCACTGCGGAAAGCGGGAAGGAGCCGAGGCCTTAGGAAGGAGCCCCGGGGCCTCTGGGATGAAAAGAGATCATGCTGAATTGTGGCTCTTGAACGCCCGGTGTCCACACTGCGGGGAGGTGGAGGTGCTAGGAGCGGCCTGTCTTCTGTGGTAGACCAGGGGTCCACGCAGGTTTCCTTCGAAAATCCACCATATACATATCTATGCATATAGATGAACATATATATGCATAGATATGTATATGGTAGGTTTGGCAAAAAGCTCTCTGGTGACGCCCATTTTGAGCCAGAATCGCAGACTTCCGAGAAAAGGCTCACTTGCGGCAAATGCACAGCCCTCCCGGGGCCTTGGGGCTCTGTGGGCCATGCCCGGTCATCTGCGGGTACTGGGGTGGCGAAGTTGGAGGAGCACTCACTGACACTTTGAGCTCCCAGAGGTACAAACTACGTGTCATTCGTCTCTGCATCCTCTTGCAGGGTTCAGGGCCGCCCACAGACAGCGTACCCGGGGATGCTTTGGCTCCTCCGTCCATGGCGGCCGTCACCCGCTGGAAAGAGTTCATTTGGGAGACACTGCAGACAGCTGTGGGTCGGAATTCGGCCTCCCTGCCTTAGGAGCTTTGCGATCAGCTCTTTGAGCCTTTCATTTCTTCATTTTGAATGCGTCCACGGGGACCATTACGACCATCCCAGGCAGAAAGGTGAGGGAGAGGGAGGTGTCTGCTTCCGTCCTGAAGTCTGATTTCCACTGCGGAAAGCGGGAAGGAGCTGAGGCCTTAGGAAGGAGCCCCGGGGCCTCTGGGATGAAAAGAGATCATGCTGAATTGTGGCTCTTGAACGCCCAGTGTCCACACTGCGGGGAGGTGGAGGTGCGAGGAGCGGCCTGTCTTCTGTGGTAGAGCAGGGGTCCACGCAGGTTTCCTTCGAAAATCCACCATATACATATATATGCATATAGATGAACATATATATGCATATATATGTATATGGTAGCTTTGGCAAAAAGCTCTCTGGTGACGTCCATTTCGAGCTAGAATCGCAGACTTCCGAGAAAAGGCTCACTTGCGGCAAATGCACAGCCCTCCCGGGGCCTTGGGGCTCTGTGGGCGATGCTCGGTCATCTGCGGGTACTGGGGTAGCGAAGTTGGAGAGCACTCACTGACACTTTGAGCTCCTAGAGGTACAAACTACGTCTCATTCGTCTCTGTATCCTCTTGCAGGGTTCACGGCCACCCACAGACAGCGTAGCCAGGGATGCTTTGGCCCTCCGTCCATGGGGGCCGTCACCCGCTGGAAAGAGGTCAGCTGGGAGACACTGCAGACAGCTGCGGGTCTGAATTCGGCCTCCGTGCCTTAGGAGCTTTGCGATCAGCTCTCTGAGCCTTTCATTTCTTCATTTTGAATGCGTCCACGGGGACCATCACGACCATCCCAGGCAGAAAGGTGAGGGCGAGGGAGGTGTCTGCTTCCGTCCTGAAGTCTGATTTCCACTGCGGAAAGCGGGAAGGAGCCGAGGCCTTAGGAAGGAGCCCGGGCCTCCGGGATGAAAAGAGATCATGCTGAATTGTGGCTCTGGAACGCCCGGTATCCACACTGCGGGGAGGTGGAGGTGCTAGCAGCGGCCTGTCTTCTGTGGTAGACCAGGGGTCCATGCAGGTTTCCTTCGAAAATCCACCATATACATATATATGCATATAGGTGAATATATATATGCATATATATGTATATGGTAGCTTTGGCGAAAAGCTCTCTGGTCACGTCCACTTTGAGCCAGAATCGCAGACTTCCGAGAAAAGGCTCACTTGCGGCAAATGCACAGTCCTCCCGGGGCCTTGGGGATCTGTGGGCCATGCCCGGTCATCTGCGGGTACTGGGGTGGCGAAGTTGGAGGAGCACTCACTGACACTTTGAGCTCCTAGATGTTCAAACTACGAGTCATTCGTCTCTGCATCCTCTTGCAGTGTTCAGGGCCGCCCACAGACAGCGTACCCGGGGATGCTTTGGCCCCTCCGTCCATGGCGGCCGTCACCCGCTGGAAAGAGTTCATTTGGGAGACAATGCAGACAGCTGTGGGTCTGAATTCGGCCTCTGTGCCTTAGGAGCTTTGCGATCAGCTCTTTGAGCCTTTCATTTCTTCATTTTGAATGCGTCCACGGGGACCATTACGACCATCCCAGGCAGAAAGGTGAGGGAGAGGGCGGTGTCTGCTTCCGTCCTCCAGTCTGATTTCCACTGCGGAAAGCGGGAAGGAGCCGAGGCCTTAGGAAGGAGCCCCGGGTCCTCTGGGATGAAAAGAGATCATGCTGAATTGTGGCTCTGGAACGACCGGTGTCCACACTGCGGGGAGGTGGAGGTGCTAGCAACGGCCTGTCTTCTGTGGTAGACCAGGGGTCCACGCAGGTTTCCTTCGAAAATCCACCATATACATATATATGCATATAGATGAACATATATATGCATATATATGTATATGGTAACTTTGGCAAAAAGCTCTCTGGTGACGTCCATTTCGAGCCAGAATCGCAGACTTCCGAGAAAAGGCTCACTTGCGGCAAATGCACAGCCCTCCCGGGGCCTTGGGGCTCTGTGGGCTATGCTCGGTCATCTGCGGGTACTGGGGTAGCGAAGTTGGAGGAGCACTCACTGACACTTTGAGCCCTAGAGGTACAAAGTACGTCTCATTCGTCTCTGTATCCTCTTGCAGGGTTCACGGCCACCCACAGACAGCGTAGCCAGGGATGCTTTGGCCCCTCCGTCCATGGGGGCCGTCACCCGCTGGAAAGAGGGCAGCTGGGAGACACTGCAGACAGCTGTGGGTCTGAATTCTGCCTCCGTGCCTTAGGAGCTTTGCGATCAGCTCTCTGAGCCTTTCATTTCTTCATTTTGAATGCGTCCACGGGGACCATCACGACCATCCCCGGCAGAAAGGTGAGGGCGAGGGAGGTGTCTGCTTCCGTCCTGAAGTCTGATTTCCACTGCGGAAAGCGGGAAGGAGCCGAGGCCTGAGGAAGGAGCCCCGGGGCCTCCGGGATAAAAAGAGATCACGCTGAATTGTGGCTCTGGAACGCCCGGTGTCCACACTGCGGGGAGGTGGAGGTGCTAGGAGCGGCCTGTCTTCTGTGGTAGACCAGGGGTCCACGCAGGTTTCCTTCGAAAATCCACCACATACATATATATGCATATAGATGAATATATATATGCATATATATGTATATGGTAGCTTTGGCGAAAAGCTCTCTGGTGACGTCCATTTTGAGCCAGAATCGCAGACTTCCGAGAAAAGGCTCACTTGCGGCAAATGCACAGCCCTCCCGGGGCCTTTGGGCTCTGTGGGCCATGCCCGGTCTTCTGCGGGTACTGGGGTGGCGAAGTTGGAGGAGCACTCACTGACACTTTGAGCTCCTCGAGGTACAAACTACGTGTCATTCGTCTCTGCATCCTCTTGCAGGGTTCAGGGCCGCCCACAGACAGCGTACCCGGGGATGCTTTGGCCCCTCCTGCGTCCATGGCGGCCGTCACCCGCTGGAAAGAGTTCAGTTGGGAGACAGTGCAGACAGCTGTGGGTCTGAATTGGCCTCCGTGCCTTAGGAGCTTTGCGATCAGCTCTTTGAGCCTTTCATTTCTTCATTTTGAATGCGTCCACGGGGACCATTACACCATCCCAGGCAGAAAGGTGAGGGAGAGGGAGGTGTCTGCTTCCGTCCTGAAGTCTGATTTCCACTGCGGAAAGCGGGAAGGAGCCGCGGCCTTAGGAAGGAGCCCCGGGGCCTTAGGGATGAAAAGAGATCATGCGGAATTGTGGCTCTGGAACGCCCGGTGTCCACACTGCGGGGAGGTGGAGGTGGGAGGAGCGGCCTGTCTTCTGTGGTAGAGCAGGGGTCCACGCAGGTTTCCTTCGAAAATCCACCATATACATATATATGCATATAGATGAACATATACATGCATATATATGTATATGGTAGCTTTGGCAAAAAGCTCTCTGGTGACGTCCATTTCGAGCCAGAATCGCAGACTTCCGAGAAAAGGCTCACTTGCGGCAAATGCACAGCCCTCCCGGGGCCTTGGGGCTCTGTGGGCGATGCTCGGTCATCTGCGGTACTGGGGTACCGAAGTTGGAGGAGCACTCACTGACACTTTGAGCTCCTAGAGGTACAAACTACGTCCCATTCGTCTCTGTATGCTCTTGCAGGGTTCAGGGCCACCCACAGACAGCGTACCCAGGGATGTTTTGGCCCCTGCGTCCATGGCGGCCGTCACCCGCTGGAAAGAGTTCAGTTGGGAGACACTGCAGACAGCTGTGGGTCTGAATTCGGCCTCCGTGCCTTAGGAGCTTTGCGATCAGCTCTTTGAGCCTTTCATTTCTTCATTTTGAATGCGTCCACGGGGACCATTACGACCATCCCAGGCAGAAAGGTGAGGAGAGGGAGGTGTCTGCTTCCGTCCTGAAGTCTGATTTCCACTGCGGAAAGCGGGAAGGAGCCGAGGCCTTAGGAAGGAGCCCCGGGGCCTGGGATGAAAAGAGATCATGCTGAATTGTGGCTCTGGAACGCCCGGTGTCCACACTGCGGGGAGGTGGAGGTGCTAGGAGCGGCCTGTCTTCTGTGTTAGACCAGGGGTCCACACAGGTTTCCTTCGAAAATCCACCATATACATATATATGCATATAGATGAACATATATATGCATATATATTTATATGGTAGCTTTGGCAAAAAGCTCTCTGGTGACGTCCATTTTGAGCCAGAATCACAGACTTCCGAGAAAAGGCTCACTTGCGGCAAATGCACAGCCCTCCCGGGGCCTTGGGGCTCTGTGGGCGATGCTCGGTCTTCTGCGGAGACTGGGGTACCAGTCTCCAGTTGGAGGAGCACTCACTGACACTTTGAGTTCCTAGAGGTACAAACTATCGTCTCATTCGTCTCTGTATGCTCTTGCAGGGTTTAGGGCCACCCACAGACAGCGTACCCAGGGATGCTTTGGCCCCTGCGTCCATGGCGGCCGTCACCCGCTGGAAAGAGTTCAGTTGGGAGACACTGCAGAGAGCTGTGGGTCTCAATTCGGCCTCCGTGCCTTAGGAGCTTTGCGATCAGCTCTTTGAGCCTTTCATTTCTTCATTTTGAATGCGTCCACGGGGACCATTACAACCATCCCAGGCAGAAAAGGGAGGGAGAGGGAGGTGTCTGCTTCTGTCCTGAAGTCTGATTTCCACTGCGGAAAGCGGGAAGGAGCCGAGGCCTTAGGAAGGAGCCCCGGGGCCTCTGGGATGAAAGAGATCATGCTGAATTGTGGCTCTGGAACGCCCGGTGTCCACACTGCGGGGAGGTGGAGGTGCGAGGAGCGGCCTGTCTTCTGTAGTAGAGCAGGGGTCCAGGCAGGTTTCCTTCGAAAATCCACCATATACATATATATGCATATAGATGAACATATATATGCATATATATGTATATGGTAGCTTTGGCAAAAAGCTCTCTGGTGACGTCCATTTCGGTTGCAGACTCTAGAAAAGGCTGACTTATGGCAAATGCATTGCCTCCCGGGCCTTAAATTTGCATGCATGCCTCGGTCACCTCATGCAGCAACAAATAGTTGGGGGGAGCACTCACACTGACACTTTGAGTTCTAGAGGCAACCACGTCTCATTCTTCCCATCCTTCAGTAGGTTTTCAGGCCACCACAGACAGCTTAATTCAGGATTCCGGGCCCCATGGCGGCCGTCCCCCG
>NW_024346202.1:0-215898 GCF_902729225.1 Pteropus medius | reverse complement strand
TGCAATGCCTAGATTTCCCAGTGGTTAATAGATGTGATTTTTATAACTGAATGAAAATACTAGAAAAGTGCAAGATCTATGGAATATTCTTGGAAAAAATAATTTTAGAAAATAGACTCTGTCTGAATACAGAGTTCATAAGCTCACAGGTGTACATTCAGACCATGATCTCCATTGTTAAGTATAGTCAGATTTAAGAATCCTTGATTTTACGCCTTCTGGGTTTGCTGCCTTTCCAATTCTGAGATGCTTAAAAATTCTCTTATGATTTCTTTTTCACTTTCATGGCTTCTGTCTTATATGAATGTTTTGAACTTTTAGAATTTTATGCTTGTATAAAGTGAGAGCTTTGAATCCGACTTCGTGTTTTTCCAGTGGGATATCCACTTATGGAAGACTTTTCATCATATAAACATAGAGGTTCTTTTTTTATTTCTGGGGATGCCATGATATCCATTTCCCTGAGTGCTAGCTACACGTCTTCTTTGTTTTCCTTAGGCTTCGGAGAGTCATGAAAAAGGAAAAGGTCTGTTGCACGAAAACATCATTATGCGGGATGAAATTGCCATGCTCAGACTGGAAATAGATATGCTAAAAATCCAGAAGCTCGAAGTGGAAAAAAAATATTGGGAGGAAATTATAAATGTACAAAACAAGGATGACCATCTTCAAAAGACCATAAAACTGCATGAGAAAACAGTATTTCACCATAATGAACAGCTTAATGTTCTGAGAGCTGAGAATACAATGCTAAAGTCTAAACTGGAAAATGAAACTCGAAACAAAGAAAGACTGGAAACAGAAGTCGAATCCTACTGTTCTAGACTGGCTACTGCTCTACATGATCGTGAGCAAGGTCAGATGTCCAAAAGAGACCTAGAACTTGCTTTCCAGAGAACAAAATATGAATGGTTTTGTTTACGGGACAGAATGGATTTTGATATGTCTAACCTGAAAGACCAAAATGAAATTCTTTCTCAACAACTCTTTAAAGTTGGAAGTAAATTCAATAGCCTGGAAATTGAGCTCGATCAGACAAGAGATGCTCTCAGAGAAAAGTCTTTGGTTTTAGAACGTGTACAAATGGAACTAAGCCAAACACAGTGTCAAAAGAAGGAAATTGAACTCAAATATCAGCACGAACAAGGTAAAGCGATTAAACACACTGAAAAGCTGGAATCCTCAGAGGAGAGATTATCTCAACTACAAAATGAAAATGTGTTGCTTCAGCAGCAAGTGGATGATGCTCACTGCAAAGCTGACGATCAAGAAAAGGCAGTCAGTAATATGCAAGAACAATTACAGGACACAATAAAAACACTTCAGGCCAAACATGAAAAACAAGGCCATATGCTGGATGAGAGAAATAGGGAGATAATCAACGAATTTATTCATTTAAATAAAAGAGGGTATCGGCTTGAAAACAACAAATTAAAAAGAGAAGTAAGTATCCAGAAAGTAAGATATTTTTCAAATTTCCTGAAAGAAAATTCAGAATAGTATTTGATTATTGCTAAATGGTGAATCTAGTTGAATATTCAAAGTATACAGAGTATAAATGTATTTTTAAGCAGAAGAGGATCCCCCTGTCATTCCTACCCTCTTCTGTAGGAGACGTTAACTATGATTTAAGATGAGAAGGTTGCATTGTGAACCCTAAGTTGGAACAAGGAGGTAGATGCACCTACGAAATAGCTTCTTTCTGTCACTGTAGCTGGGTCCAAGTGATTTCATTACACAGATATACCTATCAGGGGAAATGCAAGATTATGTTGATGGCCCTTCTTGTTGATGAAGAAACTCTGAAAATTATTGTTTTTCTAAACTTCCTATAAATTAGACATTTGTGTTAGCATACTTTTCATACAAGCGTCATGACAATAGGTTGCTAAGGAGTCTTTCGCACCTATGAGTGTCAGGAGTTGTCACCTTAGAGTTTCATGCAGAAATTTCTTAAGGTATCGAAAATTAAAAATTTGCAAGCAAGCTCAAAATTGATTAAGCTTATGCAAAATCATTGAGAGATTTTCTGTAAATTCCTATAGAAATGAGTTACGATTGACACGGAATTATTAGCCACCATAAGGACCTCCCTGTGAATCAAAAAAGTTTTAAAAGGCAATCATTTAATATAAAGAGACAGATTTCAACCAGTTCAATCAATAGCCCCATCCTCTCTATAAGGTTCTCATGTCTCAGATCCCCGGGATATTTACTACTGGGTTAAGCTATTTGATCCAAATAATATTGAGGTGAAGAATCTGGAATAAGAAGAAAATATAACTCTAGCTCACTTGATTTTTCAAACAACGTAGTTGGGTGTGCATGTGAAAGAAACTTCAGAAGAAGAGTTAAATGGGTCAGGTCAGGTCCATCTGAAATAGGAAATTATTCGATATCAAAGCAAGTCATTGGCAATCTGATGGTTGTGAAAATGTTGCATTCTTCGAATAAAACAGGGTGAAGTATGCTGGTCAACAGCCCGAGGGGGAAGGGGCCTCCAAGATCAGAAAATAACACTACTCTCAAGGCAACAGCAATAAGAATCAACATAAAATGTACAAGAGGCATATGACTTTGGGGTTGAGGATATTGTCTGTGAAGAATTAAAAGGAAGAAAGAAAAGAACAGATGACCTCAGTGTGAGGGTCAAGGCTGGACATGTAATTTAGGGAATCTGGTTTGATGCATTGAGATGTAAGGAACTCTGAGAGAATGTAAAGGAGGAATAGAAAGGGTCCAGGAGTGAACATCAGGGCTGCTGTTGCTTAGAAATGACTTGGGGTTAGAGGAGCGGGCTGGGGGGTTAGGAGGTGTGTGGTCGTTGCTGTCATTTGCTGCTGAGAAGTAAAACAGGATGAGGACTAGAGAAAAAGACGATCCTCAAAAACTTTTAGTGCAGTTTCAGGATTGAGAGTCAGACTCTTACGTAATAGAAGAGAATATGCGGTGAAAATAAGAATGTGTGGATGAGACCGTGCATTACAGAATGTCAGAGTCCAATGGAAGCGGAGAATCAGGATGACAGAAAAGCTACAAGGGTCAAGAAACAGTTATGTATTTATATAACAAAGACTTAAAATTCATTTAAAAAGTGTTTAATAGAAAAGGGGAAATCGAAACTTAGAAATGAATACTTACAGAGAATGAGAGTATCTCATTCGAAAGCCACATTAACATCATAATATAATGGGACTACATAGTGACTTATTTGGATTATTAAACTGACTATTTTTTGTTTTTCAACTCTTATAGTTCAAATCGTATATCTCCTTGCCAGTCTTTCTTACCCCCTAAATAGAGGGACAATTTCCAAGTTGCATGCCTGCCTAGTTGTAAGTGAAGGGAACCTGAGAAAAACATTTATGTCTTTCTTCTAGTTATCTACTTCTCATTAGCATTATTTGTCATTATTCAATTGATTTTAACATTTATTAGACCCCACTTTACAGAAGACTCCAGGCATACCTCAGAGAGGTGGCAGGCTTGGTTCCAGACCACCACAATAAAGTGTAGATCACAATAAAGCGAGTCACAAGAACTTTTTGCAGCCCAGTGCATGTACGAGTTATGTGTACACTCTACCATAGTCTATTAAGTGTGTAATAACATTGTGTCTAAAAACCCAATGTATAAACCTTAATTAAAAAGCACTTTACTGCTCCAAAATGCTAACCATCATCAGAGCATGTTGGAAAAATGACTCTGATAGACTTGCTTGATTGATGTAGGGCAGCTACAAATCTTCCACATGTGAAGAAACGCAGCATCTGCGAAGCACAATAAAGCAAAGGTCAATAAGACAACATATGTCAATCATTTCTAGTATATAAGTTATGTTTCTTAGTATCGCTTTTTTTAATCCAGAAATGTTTTATCTGATGTTTTCTAACAAACTTCCCAAAGTTTAGTGGCTTAAGTACATAACATATTTTATTCACAAATTGACACTCAAGAATAGTGTGGCCAGGACAGCATGTCTCTGTTCCCATCATCTTCAGTTGGGGCGGCTATCCGGCTGATGCCTGGAATCATTTGAGGGTTTGCTCACCAGCACGTCTGGTGGTAGATGCTGACGGTTGGTTGGAACTTTGTCTGGGGAAGACAGCTGGAACACCCACACTGGAAAACCTGCGTGCTCATCGTGGCCCGAGGTTGCCCTCAACACGGGGCTGGGCTCCAAAGTTAAGCAGCCTGAGATACAGAGCCAGGCAGAACATATGGACACACTAAAAACCAGCTTAGTCTACCCACTGGACACAATTGTTTAAATTCCTCCCACATAAAAACTATACTCATCTCTACCTAATACCCGCCCCCCCCAACAAGTCTCAATTATTGTGGGGTCAGGCTCAGGCTCGAGTTCAATAATTTACTATCTAATCAGGAGCAGGTGGGGCTGAGGTTCCTGGGGAGTGGTTGCTGGAGTAAAGCCCCTTGAGGACAATCCTTTCAAAAGGAAGACTTGAGAATCAAAGAGACGAGTATCTATCACCCACACACCCAACATTCTGCTAAACTGCTAAAGACTCGCATTCTGAAATGGGAGAGAGAAGTACACACATCCATGGCAATTCTGCAATGCAGCCTGGTGTGTGCCTCCAGTGCTTTGATGATCACTTAGTCCTACCCTTGGGAAGGCTTCTCCATGGCCCTTCGCTGTACCCTCTAGGCTAGAATCCTCTAAAGGCTGGTCATGCACATGTTTGGTAGTTGAAGCTGGCTCTTGGCTGGGACGTTAGCTGAGGCCGTCTCAGTTGGAACATCTATAGGAGGACTGACTGTGTGCCCTGGGCTGCTTCATTCTTCACAACATGGTAGCTGGGTTCTCAGGGTGAGCATCCCTAGAGAGAGAAAGTCAGATGGAGGCTGTATCACATTTTCTAACCCAGACAGAAGAGTCACACAGCACATCTGCCATATTCTATTCACCAGAAACCAGTTACTTATTAAGGCCATTATGTACGGCCATAATGGAAGGCGATTTTATGGGCGATGTATCGAAAGATTTGTAGGCGTGTTTCAGAAACACCACATCCACTCACCCTTTCTTACAAAATAAGCATTGTTTCTAAAGGAGAGCAGTTCTTCCCAACTCAAGGTCACTGAAATTCCAGCAAGATTTGGTTGTTGTGTTTGTTGTTTAGTATGGTCTCTTGTCTTGTGGAAAGTAACAAAGGACTACAGGATAACTATTGAATTAAGGAATTTTTGTTGAGAAATATGTAGGGATCATCTAACTAAACTTTTACACTGGGAAAAGGGATTTCTTAACATTCGAAATCATTTCTTTGTGGAATGCAATTCAAATGAGTATAAAACATTTGTAGTTCAGTGAAAAGTTTATGGCAGTAGAATCCATATTTCTAAGATTTATTATTAGGGTCTTATTTTCAAAGTCATATCTTGAGAGGCATTTGTCGACTGAGGCCCAAATAACTCAATATGAGATCCTTAAGACTTCATTAAAAACTATGGACAGGTAGATGAGGGAAGAGGTGCAAGGTTTTCTGCTAAGAGGTGACAGTCATTTTATGGAGCCAAAACATAAAACAGTCGGACAAGAACGTGTTTGAAATCAAGTGCGGATGTTGCGTGGCAAAAACTGTGACAGTAGAGAATGTATTTTTGTGACTCCTGGTGGTTTTGACTGTGTTCGATTCTGAGTAATTCGAGCTTCCACATTCTAAGACTCCACCACAGAACAGATGACATTTTATTGCAACTGAATTTATTTAAAAGTCAAAACTGGTTTTGAGTTAGGCTCTTTTCACTCGACGTCCTTCGTCACCAAACTCTATTCTCTCATTCATGCAGACTGCCGATTCTATGGCAAAACTGGAAACTGTATCGTCCAAAGTTCTCCCTCAGGAAGAAGAGAATCGATATCTTCGACATCAGTTATCAGGCATGGAAGGAATACAAAAAAAATATGAAAGTCTAGAGAATGAAAATAAGAAGTTGAATGAAAAATTAGTAAACTTCAAGAATTACATAAAAATGAATATGGTAGAATACAGTGAATTCGGACAGTATAAACGGGTGATTGACGAAACAGCAAAAGAAGAACTAATCAAAAAATTAAAAGAAGTCAATCAATTTTTACAGGTTAATTTATTGTTATTTAATATGCTTTATTTCATTTCACTGCAAGTGACATTTTGGATACATACATTGTACGTGTTTCCTCTACTTTCCTTAAGAGCAATTTGCTTTGTAGAATCTGGAATGAAGGTGGCATTTGTTTGTCCCTTACATTTTTCAGTTTCTATCATTATTATTACTAAATTGATCTCTGAGAATGATTCTTCCTAAAGAATCATTTTATTTTTTAAGATATTGATATAAAACAAGACTATGAGGGAAAAAAGAACATTTGTGATTGAAGATTGTATGGTGAAGTTGTATTGTTCACTTCTGGATGGTGAAGTTGTATTGTTCACTTTTAAAATTTTTAAATTGTTTCTGTTATTTGAATTATTAGGTGACTGACGAGTACTTAAAGGAGAATGACTCAAATGTATTTTCATAATTCAGATTTAATTCAGTTGACATGGATGACGAATATCTTAAACTTAGCTATATTACAGTTCAAGTTTCTCTCTGAATCATTGACTCAAAACTAAAAGAAATGAATAAACTATAATTATTTGTTATAATTATTATTAAAACAAATCCTTTTTATTTGCTCTAGGCACAAGCAATATCTCAAGAATACTCAGAGCAGTTAAGAGTGACTAATGATGCTTCGGTAAGAAGTCAAATGGAACTCAGAATTAAGGAGCTGGTATCTGAACTCTCCAAAAGGAAAACTTCCCAAGAAGATTCTAATAACATAGAATTGGAAAAATACAGGCAACTCTATCAAGAAGAACTGAAAGTTAGAATGTCATTGGAAAATCCATTACATGTGTACGTCCTAACATAGAATCAGAGAAAATAGATTTGGCCTATTAATTTTTCTCTATAGAATAATTGAATTAGATTCATGAGATTAGTAGGAAGTAAAAGCTAACTGAAAAGTATAATTTTGGAAAATGACGTCAGGAAATGAACTTACCTTTAAAATGTTTGTCCAGGACAGTTTGTTTATCTCCCTCACTTTTGTTTTGATGTGATTATTCCCCCTCTTTTTCAAATTTTCATATAGTTAACCTGACCTACTAGTCTATAAGCTAAGTGTTTTCGAAGCTTTATAGTCTAGTTGGCAATATTATTATAAAATTTTCTGTCAGAATTCCGCTAACTAGAAAGATGAACGACTTTAACTGTATTTTGGAAGGTAACTCGAACCCAAAGGGTTAAGTGCTCTGCACTTTCTGGCTCTTGGTAAATGTACTTTTCGGATTGTGATCTTTGTTACTATCACTAGGGGGCGCCTTGAGACAACCAATCCTCTTTACAGTTTTGCTATGGGACCTAAAGGCATATAGGTTTAATAGGGAGAGATCAACATAGAGGTGAAGGACCCTATAATTGACAAACTGGCTAAAAGTAATGAGGTGGTCTGCCTGGGGGTGTGTGTGGAGGACAGAAAGGGCAGATCCCACCACAATTCTTTGGTAGCGATGGCATAAGGTAATTGCCTCTGGAGCTGTTTTGGTTCATTTTGATCACCAACTAGGCTATCTGGTCTCCCCTAGAGGTCATTGTTCTAAATTATGTCTCAGTGCTAAGTGGTTAATTTCTCAAAGATAATGAGTATATTGTACAAGGATGGGGAAAGAAAGTGCTTCAAATGTCTTTGGAGAGTGTTTTGAAATCTCTAAATTGGTTTATTAAATATACCTAATGGCACCCTCAAAAATCTTGTTAAGTACAGACATTCCTGAAGGCACCCCAAATTGTCTGTTAAACCGTCTACATCAGTGGTCCCCAACCATTTTGGCACCAGGGACCGGTGCACCTATGAGAATCTAAAGCCTGATGATCTGAGGTGGAGCTGCGGCGCTGATGCTAGGGCTGGGGAGCGCGACAAATACAGACTAAGCTTTGCTCGCTGGCCTGCTGCTCACGTACTGTGTGGGCCAGTGCCTAACAGGCCTTGCACCAGTTCACAGCCAGGGGGTTGGGGACCCCTGGTCTACAACACTGAGAACCATTTCTCTCCCCTCCCTACTTTGAATTGATCGTAGTTAGGAATCTCCCTAGAAACATATGTATTTCTTTAGAACAGCTGTAAATCTATACTGGCATACAGTAGGTCTGCTCTGACAAATTTTCAGTGTTAAGATTCTGTTTGACGAGAACTTTTCTTTACTAATATGACAACCTGAGAAAATGCAAGTCATTTAAAGAAGAATAAAATACTAAGCGTGTGTTCTTTACCACCTTCACAGGAAAGACGAAAAAGCTAGCAGAGATCAGTTCCCAACTTCTCCTGAAGAAACAGCAGAGCAGCCCTCTACTCTGCACTGATAGTACGAGGCCAGTCCTGGAGCCAGAAAAGATACAGAAATTTTAAAATTTTAAGTCCCCAGATGTCTCAAGAGATATCTATCATTTACTTTATTCAATAAGTGTAATCAAACACACCTTAAATTTCTTGAAAGTCTGTCTTAAATTCAGTTTTAGAAATTAAGTTGTATTGCCTAATAAACAATGTTATACTTTGAGTGCTTTGGCTTACTTTCTAATTGGTTTTAGTTTGGCGATGGTTCATAACAATTTTAAACTTCTGCTGCACCCCAGTTTTTCCAACCCTAAGCATCAGTGAATTATTGACATCCAAACTCTGAACCATATTTGAATGTTTATTATTTAAATGAAACTGAGATCAGTCCATTTTATGAATTAGGTAAACTTGTAACACTAAAAAGATCAATTTCTCTTTTTAAGTGAAAATTTGTCATCGTCTTATGTGAGAGTACATCTTTACTTGCTATTGTACTTATAGCATTTTTATTTCAATTTTTGAAATACAGCTTGCTGAGCAACTGTGTATATTTTTTAAACAGTTAAATGAAGCAAAGATTTGAATGCTTAAAATGAAGTTCACTTATTGTCTGTATTTCTTGGCATCTCTTGAATGATTGACGACTAAGATGACAATGACAGGGAGTCTTTAGACAGCAATTAGTTTTCGCTGGGAGTCATTGTTATTCAAATATCCATTCTTCATCTCTTTTCAGTGAGTTCTTCAGCTCCAGAGTCTCTGTTTGGTACTTTTCTATAATTTTCAACTCTTTGGTAAAGTCCTCCTTCTGTTCATTAATTTTATTCCTGAGCTCGGTGAACAACCGTTTTGCGTTTTCTCGTACCTCGTTTGTTTCTTCATGACTGCTGTTCTGGATTCTCTATCACTGAGATCACAGTCTTCCGCAACTTTGAGTTTGGTTTCTGAACTGTCACCTTCTTTCTGTGGTACCATGTTACCTTGTTGACGCTGCTTGCTGGTGCATTTGAAGTGCTGAACACTTTTCTTATTTAGCAACATCTGATTTGAAGAGTTCAGCAGGTTGATAAAGAGAGCTCTTTCTTTTGTTTTCCAGCAGATGGTGCTATAGGCCAGTTTGTGTTTTCTCTCAGCTGTGCTACTTGAACCTCCTGGGTCCGATGTGGGGGCTTAGCTGTGGGCTTGGGATTCCTGGCCTGGGCGACCAGGATGGTGGGTGTCACCACTGTATCCAGGTCCCCGGGGTCTCGGGGCACAACCACGCGCGCGGTGGTGGGAGATGTGGCTGGCTGAGGGGAGCTTGTTCCTGAGCCTTCTGAGCTGCTCCCTGGTTCCCTGTGGCCACTGGCAGAGCTGTGCTCTGGCCTGGAGCCTGGGGATTTGTCTCTGCTGCTGCTGCTGGTTTCCCTGGTGGTGCGAGTGCTGCTGCAGCTGGGGAGGGCCCCCAGTTCTTGGGGAGGCGGGGGATGTGCTGCTGCCCCTTTGACTCACTGCTGGGCTGCGTTGTGGGAGTGGTACCCCGACCCTCCACCAATACTGCCTTTGCTGAGGCTGCAGGCTCAGCCTTGTCTGCCTGGAACTGCAGTTATGGGCCTGTCCCTGTCCTTCCCCATCCTGCCTCCCTACACATTCCAATATGCATACCTTCCCACGTACTGATGTGTGGATCTTTCAGGTGTCCTAGTGTGCTGAGCACGGGAACCTTTGTTGGATTATAGATGTCTGACTAGTCGCAGATCTAAGGGGAGGGGCAAAGGGGTTGTCTCACTTGCCTCGGTCCTAACGTCACTTTGTAAAATATCCATTTCAATTAATGCACACCGATTTATAGTGTTGATGGTGTTTTTAGAGTCTTCTCAATTCAGAGAAAAATAACAGAAGCCTATGCTAAATGAGGCTTCAGCCCTGTTTTGAATTGGGCTTCATGAGGATAGTCATAGGACCAGAAAGCTCAGAATTTTTTGACAGCCTTTTGGCCAAACAGAGGGTTTAAGGGCTTTGAGGTGGTGAAACTGGACTGACTACTGGGTGCCAAAGACAATGAATGTCAGATACTCTGTGAACCGTTAAGCATGATGCACACTCAAAATGCTCTCGTTAGTTCTAACCAGAAAAATCAGATATAGTGTCATTTTACAAGATGAAGATGAAAGAGTACATAAATGTAGAAACAATGTAAAAGAAGATTTTTGCGGATATATATACTTATTTAATTTTTTAGTCGTAAAGAAGTGTTTATTCTTTTTTTTTTTTAATTTCTAGAAAATTGAAAAATCGTTTATCTTTAAACTTCGTGTTGCAGTTCCCTTGTGGGGCACTGATTTGCCAAGTTATGCCAGGCTGAATCAGAGAGATTAAAAGCAGCACTGTCCAGATCCAGACATAGGTCTCCAACATCACTACAGAACGCCTGGAAGGACTTTTCATAAAGTTGGTCTTACAGAATTCTTAGTCAGACGTGCAGAAGGAACGTATCTTCTAGAGTGCCAGGAGTTTAATGGATGCCACTAGGAAAACATGACATAATACTGAGAGGGGGTAACATCCCATCTAAAATGATTGAAAGGGGTGGGTCTTTGAATGGAGCATCACAAATCAACCCCCTTCTGAAGATTTTTAGCTCTAATTCTCGAGAGTCAAATGTTCAAAAGAGTATTAATATTGAATGTGTTTATCAGCCACCTTTACTTGCAAGGTTTTAACATTTGAGACTTCCTACTATGAAGTTCTGTCTTATTCAGCACTGTATTTCTCAATTTAAGGACAGTAATTGTAATAAAGTATTGCTCTAAGTCTGTGGTTTCAGCTGTGCTGGCAGCCGAAGCAAGTTTTCTCCACGTTCATAACACTTAGGTGTACGGCCTCCGTCACCAGTGCATGAAGTTTGGCCATGCCCACGTGATGCAGTGACACAGGTCACTTCTTAGCGGTTTTGCTAACTTTTACCTTCAGTTTTCACATTCTCGTTAACTCCTGGGATGTTTGTCCTATATTTCAGAAGTCATTTTACAGTTGTATTGAATTGTGTTATTTAATTATATTGTTATTAAAAAAAAGTAAAAATTAGCCTGAAGAGATATATCACTGTTTAGATTTTTCTTGCACATGGAATGTTTTCCTGAGAACTGAAAATTTACTCCAGACGAATTTATAACAGATAAAATTTCTCTGGTTTCAAAATGTTTTAATTCAACACTTTTTTAGTAATTGTGTGCCTAACACAATGCATGACCATGATAGTTACTCGATAAATGTTCTTTAAATAGGTTTTAAGTAGGAAGACTCCATTTACATTGATCGACTTTGGCCTTTTGTTCCATCACTTACACTTTCAGAAATTTTCTAATGAGCGATTTCTTTTTATGTCTCAAAGGTCTATTCAGTTTAGCAACTCTTTTTCTAAATATACTTGTACAAATTCATCAAAGCTAAAACAATAATTAAGATTCTAGGATGTTGGAAGCATGGTGGCGTGAGGGGCCCTCTGATCTCTCCCTTCGAAGTGATAAGTTGAATAGCTATAATCTAAACCACACCCTCCACATCCTTAGTATGTGTCGGTAACAAAGCGAGTAAAGTGATCTCCACCTGCCCATTCTAACATGCAGACATTCTGAGAGATCCGCTCATCAGAGCATCTGAAGGTTGGCGAATCCCGTGATCAAGGGAGGAGGCAAAAGGAGAGGAGCAGAGACAGGGGCCACGGATGCAGCCCAGAGGTCCCTGTGGAACTGGAAGAACCAGGTTCCTCCAGTTCCACAGGAGGAATGTCGCCCCTGGCATTCCTACCTGAATGATCAGCATGTGACTACATGGCAGAACCCAGTGATGAGGGCAGAGACGGAATGCAGAGGTGCCATAGCTGTGTCTAGTAGCCGCCATTGCCAGGAAGAAAGACTGGCTGCCTCTCCACACCTTCCCAGAGCTATCAGGTTCCCCAAGGGAACCTGCTGCAGCTGGTGTCGGGCTACAGAGCAGGGAGTCTGCAACCCCGGGCAGCTTCTGAGTGGCAGACACACACACACTGCGGCTGGTCCAAGCTACTGGTGGAGATGCAGAAGTGAGGCCGCTGAGGCCTGGCAGTCACCATTACTGGGAGGAAAACAACTGCAGGATCACATGATGCACTACACTATGTCGTGTTATTGAATTGTACACTTGAAACCTATATAATTTTTTTAACCAATGTCACCAAATATATTATTTAAAAATTAAAAAATTTAAAAATGATTGGAAGAATTTACCAGTGTGGGTGGGGGATAATATGGTGTTCTTGTGACAGAACACGTTTCTCAACAGAATATTGAGTCACATCTCTTCCCGAGGAGAAATAGGCTTCGTGTGTATGTGTGTGTGTGTCACCACGGCAGTGCCTTTCCATTTTAAATGTTAACTCTAATCAAATTATCCCAGCGGTGATGCTAGTTTCTCAGTAGGCAGAGATAGAGCTTAATAAATTTGTTTATTCTATCAGTTATATGCTTGACATAACTCCACATGTCCCCACTTCATTTTGCCACTTCAGGAAATGCTCCAAGTCATTTCATCTCTGAAAAGATACAGATAATTGCTCAACTTCTTCTTCTTCTTCTTTCAGTCATTTTCTCTGGACTTAATTTTTCAGCTCCTTGATCAATCAATTTTTCCTTGGCTCTTGGCTCTGCTGCAAAATCCATATTTTTAATATTCACAAACCGACAATTGCATTTCCTTCGTACATTAACCTATTTGCAAATGGATAATGAATTGCAAAGATTGAAATGGACCTGTTACTTGATTTTATGGCATTATATTTATTTTTATAGCATTTACAATAAGGAATCAAAATTTGGCTGAAAAGTATCAATAGTTACCGAAAATATATTAATTTAGGAAATGTGTACGGGTGTGTGGTGGGTATGTATGTGTTTATCGAACTGGTCTTAAAAAAAGAATGCAACATCATTTTTCAACCTGCTCTCAAATCTAATAGAAAGGTAGTATTCAATAAATTTCTGTTGAATGAATGAACATATATTTGCATTTCATCGTGCTTCGCTGTTGTGATTGGCTTTACTCTCTTTCTAAAATGTTCCTTTCAACTTCTCCCTTCTTTAAAGTGGGAATTGTTTTGAACAATGTCTATTAACTATAAAATCGAGGAAGAAGAAAACCTTTCTATACATGTTGTGTAGTCATCTTTTCTTGTTGGAGCCGTGGTGGTATAGGTGGCAAATGACACTCCTCTTCCCTTTCTGAGCCAGAACATAGGAACTGGGCAGGTGGAGATCACTTTACTCTCTTTGTTACCGACACATACTAAGGACGTGGAGGGTGTAGTTTAGATGTGTGGCTGTAGTGGGCTTCCAAACACTGACCCCTAATCAAGGACTTCTCCACACAGTTGTCAGCAGAGGAAACAATG
The DNA here is from genome assembly GCF_902729225.1 of Pteropus medius. Taxonomy (NCBI): domain Eukaryota; kingdom Metazoa; phylum Chordata; class Mammalia; order Chiroptera; family Pteropodidae; genus Pteropus; species Pteropus medius. Next base: position 202,099 of record NW_024346202.1, on the reverse strand, counting down.
CTTGACACCTGTCTCAGGGGCAGGGTGCTTACTGTGGAGACGAAGGGAGATTCTACTGTACATTACTGTGGGAAAACAGATCCTTTCAAAGAAGAGATGTGAGAACAAGCAAGTATTTCTTAAAGGTTCCGTCTCTCAGATTCACCCATTTGGAAAATCTCCCCGCCTCGCGAAGAAGGCAGAGAGAGTCTAAGTCCTCCTGTGGAAACTTGAGGCCAAGGAAATGAAGGTTCTCCTATGATTTCTGACCGGGTTGAAACTATAATTGAAACTAAGCTCATGTCTTTTGTACATAGCGGCTAATGGTGAGAGGTTGGACAGAAGAGTGCTAGATGGTAGAAATGTGTTTTGTATTTTCAATTTTGCTATAGATAACCCACAGTGTGGATAATTATTATGTTGATTTATTTTGGTAAACCAAATTCTCTTTGGAGGAAAGTAAGAGTTCTTTAAAGCATCAAATCCCTCAATTTCAGCTTGCTTGGTTTACTGAAAGATTTTCTTTTTCAAGTTCCCTCTCCTGTGGTTAAAATATGTGAGGTATGTAAATTGAGGGTATTGACTGCTTATACTGCTTTTGTTCGTTATTTTTATCCATGATAATTTAGTTAGAAAGCTATTAATTGTGTCTTATGCCTAAACATTAATGAGCTACTTGACAGAGTTTTTCATATTCATTTTCTCTGAGTTACAGTTAAAAATCGATGTATTTTTCCTGAATAGGAAGGAGTAGCTGGCATAGAACTCTAGACTCAGCAACAAGACTCAAAGCCCATTCCTGGCCTGCACTATGGGTTTCATGACCTTAGGCAATCTGTAATGTCACTGAGCCTTTGTCGCCTCTTATACAAAATTAGAGCGTTTGACTAATTCCTTAAAAAATTTCTTTTTCAAAGATTTGACCCATTCTTTGTTTAAAAAACAATTTTGCATGAAATTGTATTATATAAAACAAAGACAAATGGAGCTGCCTAGCTAAAGAAGGGAGAGACTCTGACGCTGTGTAATCTTGCACATGTCCCAAGTGGAACCTTAGAATTCTACGGGACATAGTTGAGAACGACCAGTTATGAGAAAATCCTAAATAACCCCTTTGAATTAAAATTGCTGATACATTGTTTTCCTGTGTATACTTTCCTCACTTCCATATTTCCGATAAATGGAAAAGCATAAATCAAATTACAGATGTGTCCTGCTTGTTAATTTTGGACTTCCAGCTCCTTCCACCGTCTGAACACAATCCTCACCTAGAAGTAAACATAAAAGTCATGACACTATCGATTTAGGAAAAGAGCATATTGGGGAAAAGATAACATAACACTGGTAGTTCCTTAATGTACATCGTGCAAAATGTGATTTACATTTTATATATTGTTTATGAATGGTAATATGAAATTGTTCAATAACAGCCTCTCCCTTCATCTGGTATTGAAGGTTTTGGTTTTATAAGGCCTTTCTAGTGACGATGTCACATTATTCATTCTATAAACCCTGCCTTTCATGCCATTATCAAAAAAAGTGTTATGGAAAAATCTTTGAAAATACTGGGAAATGCGTTAGACAACAAATTTGTCTAGTCACACCTAAACTTTCAAGAGGCATTGTCATTGTCACCACAGTGTTTATCATGTTCAGTATACTATTTTAAACCTTGTTTCGGGCATTTAGTGAGAGGATACCTTTTATAAGAAAGGTTTAAAGAAGAACGCTCTAGATGGGGACACTGTAATGTAGTTTGAAATATTCTGACACGTTATATAATTAAGTAGATTGACTAAAATTAGTTGACTGTTTAAAAATTGGCCATAATTTCTAGAGAAAACCAAGTTACAATGAAAGGATTTTTATTGTTTTTGTTGTTGCAAATTCTAGAAAGTCATCAATCAGAAACTAAGTTTGAAAACTGGCTCTCGTCCAGATTTCTCCTTTCTTCAAGCAGATTTTCTGAAATCTTTGTGTCCATATGAATAAAGAAATGTTTCAGTTCTATTACACACAGCTAAATATTTTTACGTATTTTTTGTGAGTAGAATTTTCACAAGAGATGGCATTACCACTTTCCTCATTTTACTTCAAATTAATAGCATAGAACACACCTTAAGATTTTAACTTTCTAAAAGTGTAAGAATGGAAAGCTTATTTTAAGAACAACTCCATTAAAATAAAAAAAAAAACTGATTAAACATCTATAAACAGTTTTTCTAAGAATTGGAAAAGAATGCATTCAGTGTAAAATAAGACTCGACCTGTTTAAACTTCTTTGTACCAATCAGATAAAACATCGCCCTTCTAAAATTATGTTTATTCAATAGACCATATCAATTGTACTTTTATCATGTTAATCTAAATAGTATTGCATATATATGTTCTTTATTATCTAAGATTTAAATTAGTAGAATTTTATTTTATTTTATTTTATTTACATGATAATTTTTCTATAGATGTAATCCCCAAGTTAGGTCTAATCTCTAAAAGTATTATTTAAAGGTCACATTTCGTAAGCTATATATCATTGCCTTATTTCAGATGTGGCAGGAGTTGGATAAAACTATAACTAGAGTACTAAAAGAAGGTATGTTGACAAAATTAATTCAATTTCGATATCATTGATTTCTGATACAAGCTGTAACTAATAAACGGCATTCCTTATGTTTAGATAATAGAGACCATATTAAATATTTTCTTACACATAGCGAATGGAAAATGTGAAAGCATAAGCATTCGTGATAAAGTATATATTTACTCCTCATTTATTCCACAGCTTGTTAAAAATCTCAGAGGTCCACATATCTCTCTTCATTTCCGGCTCCCCGCTTCCTTTCCTCTGCCATCCTTATGGAACTGTCAGCCTGCACACTGAAACTATTGTCAGAAACTGGGCTTCATCGACTCCTCGTGTTCTTGCTAGAGATATAACACCCATTAACCAGGCCCATCTAGTAATACCTAGCCAAGCCATTACAGTTCCACCTGCTGGGTGACATTTCCATCTCTAGTCATTGACTTTGTCCTTGGTCTACCTTTTGCCCTGAGGAGAGAAACTCCTAATTCCTTTGCAGGAATAAAAACACCCAGATCAATTTAGTTCTTACCAAATAATTCGGCCATATCTCTTGCTCCTTACTCTATTCTGCCCCTTTCCTCTAGCGTCTAGCCAAACTAGACTACTTCTAATTCTATAAATGTTTTTCCTCATCTCTCGTCTTTGCATCTTTCCTTCCCTTTATCTGGCATAATTATTCCTTGTCCTTCAGGTATCAACTTACATATCACTTCCACCAAAAAGCTAGTAATATAGACACAAAACTGGGATGTTTCTTCTGTTTGTTTCAATAGTATCCTGTTTTATATTTGGCATACATAACTCTGAATGAAAATTGTCTGGCCATCTGTTTTTTTGTTTATAGTATACAGTTGTTTAGAGGTGAACTGTGTCATTGTCATCTTGTAACTCCAGTGTTTGTCGTACTACCTTAGCACACGGTTGTTGAATAAATGAATGAAGATGAAGAAACCAGAAGCTCTGACACTTAGCCATAAGAGCAATTAATTCCGTGCGCAACCATGAACAAATTCTATTTAATAGTAATCTCATATTGTGTATTTTTTATCGTTCTTGAGTTATTTTTAGTTGTATTTTAGATAATGAATAAAATTCTTTTTCTTTCCAGTTGATGTTGAATTTGAATCTGAGGCTCATAAACCTTCTCTATGATCTACTGATGATCTAGTTTTGCAAACCTCACACGAATATGTACAGAAAAACTATATGATCTGCAACGTAAATAGTAAAAATTTATTTACTGGGCTGTTTATATAACATTTTACTTGTTTCCCATTAATCAAATGATATGTGAACATCTTGATAAAATATTTGTGTGTCATATGTGGATGATTCAAATTTATATAGTATTTTATGATATAAGGTAAGTATACCAAAATCAACTAAATTCTTATGTACTAGTACAAAAATGGGGGAAATTTTTAATTAATATTATTTAAAATGCCATAAAATAAAAAAATACTTAGAAATAAATCTGCCTAAATCTGTAAGATACTTTTGAGAAAATTTGAAGAAGACATAAATGAAAGAAGAGATACCACGTTGACAGATTGGAAAATCCCTTATTGCTAAAACATTTATTTTCCCCAAATTGATCTGCAGATTCATCCCAACCTAATTATGATCTCAGAGGTTTTGTTTTGTTTTGTTTTGTTTTGTTTTTGATAAATTGACAAGTGATTCTCAAGTAAGTATCTAAATGCAAGATACCTAGAATAGCAAAAACAATTTGGAAAAGAAGAAAAATATTGACAAACTCACACAACCTAATTTCAAGAATGAATATAAATCTTGGTAAACATGGCAGTGTGGTATTGGCTTAGCATGGAGAAACAGATCAATGAACAGAAATAAAGCCACACAAAAATTGTCAGTTGATTTTTTGAAGAGAGGCCAAGTTAATCCAAGTTAATTAGGGAAAAGATAATCTTTCCACTAACGATGCTGGGAAAACTGGATAACTATTATGAAAAGAAAATGAACCTCTATTCATACTTTCTGACAAACACAGGTCTATGGATCAAATTTAAAGTTAAAACTATGAGCTTTGAGAAGAAAACAGATTTTTTTTTATAATCTTGGAATAGGCAAAAATTTCTTAGGACAAAAAAACACTAAAACCAAAAAAAAAAAAAAAGATAAATTAGATCTCAAAACTTTAAAAACTTCAGTTCATAAATATACAAGATTAAGAAAACGCGTACCAAACCCCCATATTGGGGAATAAGTAAGTTGAATTTTTACATAATAATGCATATGGGAATTACAATGAAAATAACATTCCATTTAAAGTATAAAATATAAAATATTTGAATTTGAGACATAAATGTCTAATGATAAAATAAAATAAAAATAACTGGAAAATTATTTTTTATACTTGATCATAGATCATAATAAAGGTGACAAAACTTAATTTAGTAAATTTAGTAATTTAGTAATGTAAGAATAATTAACTTTTCTCAGGACATTTTAAATAACATTTTTAAATGAGATTTCCAAGCCATGGAAACATGTCTTTGTTTTTAGTTTATTGACTCTATTTTTCAGTTTTACCTGACTTTTCTATTAAAAATTGTTGGGGGGGTGATATTGATCAACAAAATCCAGTAATTTTCAAATGCATAATTCAACTATAAGTTGTATATATATATTGCATTGTGTGTTCACCACCCATAGTTACATTTCTTTCTGTCACACATACTTGACCCCTTTTATCTCATCTGCCTACCCCTTCCCTGCCTTCTTTCTGGTACCGCTAGTCCACTGTCCATGTCCATGAATCTCAGTTTGTTTGTCATGTTTGTTTGCTGCTTTTAGATTTATATCCCACATTTAAGTGAGATCAAGTGGTTTTCAAATTTTTCTCAATAATCTCAAGACCTATCCTTGTTGTTGCAAATGGCAATATTTCATCTCTTCTTATAGTTGAGTAATAGTTCATTGTATACATATATGATACCTTCTTTATCCAATCACCTATTGTAGAACACTTTGGTTGCTTCTATTCCCTGGCCACCTTGAATAACGCTGGTATGAACATTGAGGTGCATATATCTCTTCATATAAATGTTTTAAAATTTTGGGGGTAAATATCCAGTAGAGGGATTGTTGGATCATATGGTAGTTCAAATTTTAGTTTTTTGAGGAACCTCCATACTGTTTTCCATAGCAGTTATACCAATTTGCTGTCCCAGCAGCTGTATATGAGGATTCCTTTTACTCCAGATCCTCTCCAACACTTGTTATTACTTGTCCTGTTGATGATAGCCATTTTAACAGGTGTAGGATGGTATCTTATTGTGGTTTTGATTTGCATTTTCCTAATATCTAGTGAAGTTGAGCTTCCTTTCATATGCTTTTGGCCATTTGTATGTGTCCTTGGGAGAAGTGTGTTCAGATCCTCTGCCTATTTTTTAATTGGATTATTTTTGTTTGTTTTTATTGAGTTGTATGAGTTCTTTGTATATTTTAGATAGTAGGCCCTTATTGGAGGGTCGTTTGCAAATATATTCTCCCTTTCAGAAAGTTGCCTCTTTGCCTTGTTGGTGGTGTCTTTTGCTGTGCAGAAGCTGTTTAGTTTGATATAGTCCCATTCATTTATTTTTGCTTTTACTTCCTTTGCCTTTGAGGTTGAATTCATAAAAATCCTCTTTAAGTCCATGGTCCATAAGTTTAGTCCCTATGTTTTCTTCTGTGCAATTTATTGTTTCAGGTTTTATATTCAGGTCCTTAATCCATTTCGAGTTAATTTTGGTGTGTGGTGAGAGACAACAGTCTAGTTTTATTCTTTTGCAGGTGGCTTTCCAGTTTTCTCAGCAGCATTTATTGAAGAGGCTTTCCTTTCTCCACTGTATGTTTTTGGCTATTTTGTCAAAAATTATTTGCTCATATAAATATGGATTTACTTCTGGACTCACAATTCTGTTCCACTGGTCTGTGTGTCTGTTTTTCTGCCAGTTCCAAACTGTTTTGATTATTGTCTCTTTGACATATAATTTGAAGTCAGGCAAAGTGATAGCTCCAGCCTTGTACTTTTTTCTCAGGATGGCTTTGGCAATTTGGGGTCTTTTGTGCTTCTCTACAAATCTGATGATTTTTTTTTGTTCTAGGTCTTTAAAAATTGCCAATGGGATTTAGATGAAAACTGCATTAAATATGTATAATGCTTCAAGTAATAAGGTTAATTTAACTATGTTGTTTCTTCCAACCCAAGGACACAAAATATCTTTCCATTTCTTTTTGTCTTCTTAAATTTCCTTTAATAGAGTCTTGTCATTTTCATTGTATAGGTCCTTCACATGTTTCATTAGTTTTATTCCTAGGTATTTTATTATTTTCGTTGCAAAAGGAGTTGTTTTATTTTTTTCTTCAACTATCAAATCTTTATTAGAATATAGAATTGCTAAGGATTTTTGAACATTGATTTTGTATTCTGAAACTTTAGTGTATTTGTTTATTATTTCTAGTAGTGTTTTAGTGGAGTCTAGAGTTTTCTATATATAGAATCATGTCATCCTCAAATAGTGACAGTTTGACTTCTTGGTTTCCTATTTGGATGCCTTTTATATCTTTCTCCTGCCTGATTGCACTTGCTAGGACCTCCAATGTTATATTGAATAATAGTGGTGATAGCAGACAACCTTGTGTTGTTCCTGATGTTAGAAAAAAGCTTTATAATTTTTCACTTTTAAGTATTATGTTAGCTGAGCATTTGTCATGTATGGCCTTTATTATGTTGAGGTACTTTTCTTCTATATTTATTTTGTTAAGTGTTTTGGTCATAAATGGATGCTGTTGAAGGCTTTTTCTGCATCTATTGATATGATCATATGATTCTTATTTTTTAATTTGTTTATTTTGTGTATTACATTAATTGATTTGCGCATGTTGAACTATCCTTGTGCTTCTGGGATGAAGCCCACTGATCATGGTGTATAACCTTTTTAATATGTTGCTGTATTCGGTTCACTAATATCTTATTTAGGATTTTTGCATCTGCGTTTATGAGAGATATTGGTCTGTAGTTTTCTTTTTGTGTTATCTTTACCAGGTTTTAGTGTCAGGGTACCATTGGCCTCATAAAATAAGTTGGGAAGTATTGCCTCCTCTTCAATTTTTTGGAAGCGTTTGAGGAGAATAGGTATTAAATCTTCTTTGAATGTTTGGTATAATTCACTGGTGAAGCCATCTGGTCCTGGACTTTTACTTTTTGGTAGGTTTTTGATGATTGTTTCAATTTCCATACTGCTGATTGGTCTATTTAGACTTTCCAGTTCTACTTTATTCAGTCTAGGAAGATTGTATTTTTCTAAGTACTGGTCCATTTCTTCTAGGTTATTAAATTTGGTGTTATATACTTTTTCATAGTATTCTTGCATGATAATTTGTATTTCTGTGATATCAGTTGTAATTTCCCCTCTTTGATCCCTGATTTTGTTTATTTGCGTACTTTCTCTGTTTTCTTTAGTGAGTCTGGCCAGGGGTTTGTCAAATTTATTGATCTTCTGACAGAACCAGCTCTTTGTTGCATTTATTTTTTCTATTTTTTTGTTTGTTTTCAATTTCATTTATTTCTGCTCTAATTTCTATGATTTCTTTCCTTCTTCTGACTTTAGGCTTCATTTGTTCTTCCTTTTCTAGTTTTTAAGATGAAGTGTTAGATTGTTTATTTGGGCTCATTCTTGATTTTGGAGATAGGCCTGTAATGATATGAATTTTCCTCTCATGACCACTTTTGCCACGTCCCAAAAGTTTTGATATGTCGTACTATCATTATCATTCATTTCTATGTATCTCTTGATCTCTCTTTTTATTTCTTCTCTGACCCAGTTATTCTTCAGTAGCATGTTGTTTAATCTACATGTGTTTGTGGTTCCTCCTGATTTCTCTTTACAGTTGATTTCTGGTTTCAAAGCATTATAATCAGAGAATATAGTTGGCATGATTTTAATCCTCTTGTATTTTTTGAGGCTATCGCTGTGTCCTAGTATGTGGTCGGTTCTTGAGAATGTTCCATGTGCACTAGAGAAGAATGTATAAGCAGCTTTTTGGGGATGGAAGGCTCTGTATATGTAAATTATGTCCAGTTGGTCTAATGTGTTATTTAAAGATGTTACTTCCTTATTGATTTTCTGTTTGGATGATCTGTCCATACGTGACAGTGGGGTATTTAGGTCCCCTACTATGATAGTATTTTGGTCTGTTTCTCCCTTTAGTTCTGTTAGTAATTGATTTACATATTTTGAGGCTCCCTGATTAGGAGCATAGATATCAGTAAGTGTTATGTCTTCTTGGTGCATGATTCCCTTTATCATTATAAAGTGTCCCTCAGTATCTTTCTTTACCTTTTTTATTTTGAAGTCTGTTTCATCTGATATTAGTACCACTACTTCTGCTTTTCTCTGAATGCCATTTGCTTGAAATATCATTTTCCACCCTTTCGCTTTGAGTTTATATTTGTCTTCGGAGCTGAGATATAACTCCTGGAGGCAGCATGTGGTTGGGTTTTGTTTTTTGATCCATTCTGCAACTCTGGGCCTTTTTATTGGAGAGTTCAGTCCATTTACATTTAGGGTGATTATTGAAATATGAGGTCTTCTTATAGCCATTTTATATTCTGTTTTCTGGTAGCTCAGTGTTCCATTGCTTCCTTATCCTCGTGTTTCTGTTTTCTTTATTTTTGTTGGCTTTTGTGGCTTTTGCCTCTGGTTCTTCTTGTTTTATGTTATATACTGCAGTTCTGAATCTTCTGTGTGTGGTTACCATTACGAATATGTAAAGGATTGTTATATATGTATGTGTGTGTGTGTGTGTATACAGCCATCCATTTTTTTTCTGTGTGCACCTTATCTCTATTCCCCTTTGTAAATTTGGATCTTTGATCCTCCTCTTTTCAGTCATTGTTATCTCAGTTTGTCCCTATGTACGCTGAACGTTCATTACTATCTTGCTATAGCAATTCTCTTCTCATTATTTAAGCTTATAATGCCTTGTTCTCAGTGAGGGTTGCACTCCTCTGCTTCTATTTGCCTGATAGTCACTATACTGCTAATTATTTATTTATTTTTTGTCATTTTGTTTTAGGCGAGCTGACCTCTTTCAGTATTTCCTGTAGCGCAGGCCTTGTAGTGGAGAATTCCCTGAATTTTTGTATATCTGGAAAGGCCTTAATTTTTCCTTCATATCTAAAGGAGAGCTTAACTAAATACATTATTCTAGGCTGGTAGTTCCTTTTGCTTAATAGTTTAAATATTTGATTCCATTCCTTTCTTGCTTGTAAGGTTTGCTTTGAGAAATCCGATGATAATCTAATGGATTTAGCTTTATAAGTTACCGTCTTCTTCTCTCTGGCTGCCCTGAGAATTCTCTTTGTCTTGATTTTTTATAATTTTAATACAATGTGTCTTGGTGAATGCCTTTTCGGGTTGGGATAATTGGGTGTTCTGTTGACTTCTTGAATTCCACGCTCCAGTTCATTTCTTAGATTTGGGAAATTTTCATCAAGTATTTGTCTGAAAATGCTTTCTAGGCCCTGCTCTTTTTCCTCGCCTTCGATAATACCCATTATTCTTGTTTCCTCTCCTGATGGTATCAGCTAGTTATTGAATTTCTCTTTCATTATTTTCATTCTTCGGTTTTTCTCTTCTTCCTTCTGATTTATTTCTAGATTTCTGTCCTCAGTATCACTTATCCTTTCCTACATTTGATTGACTCTATTTCCCAAGCTTGTTATTTCATTTTTCAACTCTTACAGTGTGTTCTTTATCTCCAGAAGGTCTATTTGGTTCTTTTTGAGCTTTCAATCTCCTTGCTAAATAACTCATTCTGCTCATCTAGTTGTTTTTTTAATTCCTGAAATTGTTGATATGATTCATTTCGGATCTCACTGAGTTTTTTCAGAAGTACCATCCTGAATTCTCTGTCATTTAAGTTGCATATTTCTATGTAAGCTTATTTTAGGGAGAATTTTCTCTTTCTTTCTGAGATGCCTTTTCACCTTGGTTGTTCATGGTGTTTAATGGACTATTTCTTCACCTGGGCATTAATGGAAGTATGTTCTGCTTCTTTTTTTTTTCCCAGAAAAAAGATGTACTATATAATGGTCCCTAGCCTGTTACAAATAAGGTGTTTTTCTTTTGGTATCCAGTAGGTGGCGTCTAAGCCTCTTAGATCTCTGCTTTATATAAAGTGTTAACAAAGTCTTTTTTTTCCTTGTACATGTTTAATCATGCTCGCTACCCTCAGTTTCAGTTCCTGTCAATGTTAGTGATAGCTTCGGTAGCATTTGCTCAGATTCCCCTGGGGCTCCACGGTGTTCTGTCTTGGAGGTGTGAGGGGAGGTGGCTTCTGGGTTGGGAGGCTGCAGTTTTGCAACTGCAGCTGATAAAAATCAACTGTTGTTTCCCTGCCGTCCCCGCTTTTCTGCTGTCCCTGTTTCTCTGCCTTCTGTCCTGATGACTGGGCACTGCTGCTGGCCACGTGGAGTTCACAGCACTCTCAGGCAGAGCTGTTCAGGGAACTCTCCACATCTTCTCCCCACCCCCTCCTCCTACAGGGAGCTCTGGCTGGGAGAGGCACTTTCTTTATTTCTCCCGACTGTCCACTGCCCAACAGCCAGGGTTCTGACCTGTAGTAGCTCTTATGCACAGATCCCACGCCCAGATGTGCTGGTGTGCAGTTTGGATGTTTTTTGTTGAGTTTTAGGTGTACAGCTTATTGTTGTTTCAAGGGGAGAGATCTGGGGACATCTCTCACTCCACCATGATTCTCAAAAATACCTCAAATGTTCTATTTTTAACCTCAAAATCGATCACATACAACAATGACTTCCATAGACCCAAAGCAACTTGAAAATATTAAAGTACACTTTGTATTTATCTGATTTTTAAATAAGGCCTGTGAGCATAGAAAACTCTTCCTCTACTCATTATATATGTTTAAAAAGACACAAAATTTGCTCCTTTTGCTCTTGATTTCACCAATACAATCAAGAACAGCTAGGCAAGATCTCCCATTCTTTTACTTGGGAATTTATTAACTGGTCAATTTGTGACAACTGTTAACAGTATTATAAGTGAATCCTTCAATTTCATATACTTGTTATTACATCCCACCTCAAATTTGTCACTAAAAATCTTCAATTGTCTTTCCCAGTGTGAATTTATATAAAGTTGATCAGTCCATGAATCACAGCACTATTAACAGTTCATTTTTGGGCAGTGTCACAACATTTGTCTGGACAATGATTTTGACAACATTTGAGCATTTAATCATATTTGCCCTTATAAAACAGGGTGGAAAATATAAAAATGAACATACCTGCACCAAGAAGCATAGATCATATAAGCATAATACAATTATTAAACAGACATCATTAGACATTCTGAACAAAATCCTTATGTCAAGTGTAAGAAACAAATTAAAGGATGTATATATAAAATATTGGAAATAAATCATGGAAGATTATAGCTAAAAATTAAGGATCAATTAGTAATAGCTTTAAAAACTTTCTTGAGAGGAACCCTTATGTTGTAACATGTTAAGACTATCATTAGAATTTTATGAATTTAAGTTTCATATACATCTGAACCCAAAATGTCATTAACTAGGAATCATGTCCCCTTAATAACAGTGTAAGCTTGCCATCTAGTGGAAAGAGCAACTACCACCTCTTCAAATTATCATTTTAGAAGGAAAGAATCCAATTGTTGCTATTCTGTTTTGTGAGTTTTCAGAAATGTAAATGAAAAGAGTGTCTCTGATGCTCTAGGAGACTATTTTGACCCTTTGCTCACAAGCACTGAGTCTAAGTGTTTGCAGGTGCTTCTAAGCATCTCGCACGGCCTGAGCCCAGTGCACCTGGGTGTTTCCAAGGGTAGGAAGGTTTAGACCTTTGAAATGTGGCAAGTAATGATCCCCACATGACACTATATTTTAATATAGATAAAGAATATTTTTCAGATCATGGTCCCAGGGCTGTAGTTACTGTTACTGAAACTCTTCACTACTGGAATAAAGAAGTAGACAAACACTGGGAAAACGTCTGGCAGACTATCTAGATACACATCTTACAGAGTTCTGGTTATAAGAATACATGCAATACATGGAAGGTAAGAGACCAGATAGACATGATAAGAATGCTTTTATAAACAGTATTCCCATGTGTTACAGATTTCCCACTTTTTATGCATGGCATTACTATTTCAGCACACAGGAGGAAATCATTTCTTCCTGGGCTTTCATTCAAACTATGAGATCTTATTTTTCAACCAATAAGAAGATGATGTTGTTACAGTTATGAGACTTGGCCAAAAAGTGTGACATTCCTCTAATGATATGAACAGGTATTCCTATATTTTGATCACTACACTGCCTTATTAGAAAACACCATTCAAAATATCATTGCTGCATCAACAGATATGTTCATCGTTTTCTTATAGTTAATTTTTCATCCACTCTGTTCCTTGTGTGGAACTTTTGCTATTGCTTCTGTGACTGTAAGAGTAATGGTTTTCATGGCATTCTAAAAAGTCAATCTTGATTCCATATCCCTGATTAATTTTGTCATTTGTAGAAAATTTTATTTCTATTTTTCTGCACACATTTCTTATGCATTTGTTTCCAGCTCTGAGCCCCCAGTCAACCAAATAACAGCGAAGGCATGGTATCTAGGCTACCCAGGGTTACAAAGTGCAACTTCAACAGTAATAAAGATGCGTGTTTCCTCTGCAGCAAAAGCATGCCTCTTCAGGACACTTTTAAAGATAAAGTGTCTTGTTATGTATGGGGAGGCTGATTATGGCCTAATTTGTATATTAGTATTCTTAAGCTTTTTTTGAAGGTCTGCTTTACTATTCACTAACAAATCAAAGGCCAATTATAGAATTCCCAGTTGCTTCAATTCAATCTGATAAAAATGCATGATTATAATTAGTCAAACTATAAACAAAGACATGTTTCCATAGCTTGGAAATCTAATTTTAAAATGTTATATAAAATATCCTGAGAAAAATTAATTATTTTTACCTTAAAATATCTTTATTAAATTAGGAACTGTTGTCATTTTTATTATGGTACATAATATAAAGTAAAAAGCATAACTTTTCCTTTTTTTCTCTTTTCTTTCATAATTAGAAATTTACGCCTGGAATTCAAATATTTAATATTTTATATTTTATACTATAAATGGAATAAATGGAATGTTATTTTCATTGTACTGCTTATAAGTATTATACATAAAGTTCAACTTATTCTCCCACTCTGGGGCTTTTGTATGCATTTTCTTAATGGTGTATGTTTATGGACTAAAATATTTAAAGATTTGAAATCCAGTTTATCTTCTTTTCAGTGAGTGCTTTCTATGTCCTCACTGAGGAAATTTTGCCTCTTCCAAGATTACAAAAAATTAATCTTGGTTTTCTTCTCAAAACTCATAGTTTTCACTTAACATTTGATCCATAGAGCTGTGTGTGTGTCGAGAACTATGGATAGAGGTTCATTTTCTATCCATAATAGTTATCTGTTGTCCCAGGATCATTATTGAAGATTATCCTTTCATAAATTAACTTGGATTAACTTGTCACCTCTGACAAAAATCAGTTGCCGATTTATGTGTGACTTTATTTCTTGTTCATTGATCCATTTGTCTATGACAAAGCCAAAACCACACTGCCATGATTAACAGAGCTTTACACAAGTTCTTGATGTTAGGTTGTGTGAGTTGTATATGCAGATCACTCAGGCGGGAATGCTCGGCGCTGCAGACAGTGTACACAGCGCCTTACTTCCCCCCTCGCCCCAGTCCTGCAGGGAGCACCAGGCCAAGTCTGCAGCACCAGTCTCCACTCCTTGCTTGCCCAGTTCACCCACTTCTGATGCCCTGGTGCACTGATCTCTCAGACGTGGTGGTGCGTTAGACTGGCTGTTTTCTGTTGGACTGTAGCTATTCAGATTGTAATTTTAGGAAGAAAGATCAATGGGACCCCTCAGGCCACCCTGCTTCTCTTTCTCTCATTAGTGACTTCTCCACTGAGTGCCCGCTTTCTGGCATTCACGCGTTGCATGATGTGTGGCTCCATCTTGATACAAGGTCTCCACTCTCTTTTGTGAACCAGTATTGTGGTCCTGAGCCACGGTGGCTGTTGCCACTCACAATGGAATTGGTTAGGCCTGGGACACTTGCTTCCCAGGGAATGTTCTCCTGCCACTGTCATCTCCAAAATGGTTTCAACTACAGAATCATGGAATTAAGTTGATTTTGATGAGAAACTTCCCTAGTGGCCTTCTGTGTCATTCTTACTGAAGAGAAGTTTCTTCTGGTTGAGGAGGTCCCTGGCTCTGTATATCACTTCTAATTACTCTATCTATTGTTTCAGTTTTCTATTCCAGTATTTTCAGAAAGATGTAGCTGTTTAATCTACTGAAAGGTTTCTTTCTTTATCAAGTAGGGCCATGATGTTTACCGGATCTGAGGAGTCTCTTTGTCTTTCCCATTGTTCTTTACCACATAACATCTTCTAATATATTCCTCTACATTTGGTTTTATGCAATTTACACAGTGGGATATGTAAAAATAGCAAGTTGGAGGTCTGCCAGAAGCATCTGCTGTTTAAACAAATTTTGTCCACATTCAGCTTTCCAGGGTTCCCTAATTCCTCTCAAAAGACATCCTTCCGTCAGACCAATGTCTAGTACAAAATCAGTCAATAGTACAGTCTTTCCATCTACTCTCCTCCATCCAACATAGCTCATCTTCTCAGTGCCTTCACTCAAAACCTAACCATCATTTCATGAGGGTACAACATATGATAAGGGGGCACCTTAAAAGTCACTCACTAACATTTCGAGGTTTTACACTGATCTGTCCCAACTTCCCCTCTCAAACCTGCGTCAATACTCTGTTGCCAAGTCACATTGCTGTTCTACTATTTGATTGGAAGTTCCTTCTTGCTTGTACTGGGGGTCTTTCTGAGCTATTGGACCACCCTCTCAGTGATCACTCTAGTCAACTGAGATCCTGCCTCTCTTCCTTTCTAAATCGTATGGGGCCCAGTCACTCTTTCTGATCTAGTAACAATGAAAACACAACCCCTTTTCTGACACCCTCCTTAAGAGCAGGTAGATCACCCACATTCATCTCTCCTGACCTTACAGAGCCCAACTGTCCTTCACGTCTGTTGAGTCCCCCTCAAAATCCCAACCTTCCTCATGAGGAAATCTTCCTCCTTCTAAATTAACCCTAATGCCCTTATTCTTTGATTATTCTGCTGCACTTATTCTTATAGCAAGGTTGAAGACACTTTACAAACAGTAGGGTATCTCCTTGCCCTCCTCAGTAAAGCTGACTCCGTGACATTGAGCCCTCCTGCCAGAGGCTTGACGAGTGATCCTGGGGGTTTCGGGCCACTGCAGCTTCACCAAGGTGGTTTTCTACCTTAACCCATGAATGTAACATGGTATTTTTGTTTGTTTGTTTTGCTTTTATTTTATTTTTTAATTCTACCACGCTTCTATGGTCAAACTACACTTTTAGTTTCAGAAGTCTAAAACTAAGATCAGAATTTATCTAAATGAACAAATCCATAGCAAATTTAAAACTACAGAGTGGGGAATGACTCTTAAAAGCCTGTTTATAAACCATGTGTAACCATGGGTTGGCCCTTCCATAGAGTCCTCCCTTGACTCTGAATTCAGTTCAGAACACATTATAAAAGGGAACAGCCAACCCACACCTGTACACACAGTTTAAAGCCCACTTACACACTAGTTCTTAAGCTCACACATGGAATTTATTGCACTAAATACAGGCCTGCTGACCTGGGTGACAATTCAGATGTAAAAGTAGCAAGTAATTATCCAAACCAAGGTGCCCTTGTTTTTATAAGATATAAGACGGAATTCAAAAAGAAAGCAGCAACACACATAAGTGCAGAGAATTGTAAATGAACAAAGTATTCAAAATATTTTGTATTATTATTATCCATGAACAGAGTTGAAAACGTCCTAACAAAAACATTAGCATACCAAGACTAGCTTAGTAAAAAAAAAAAACAATGAGAAAATATAACCAAATTCAGTTTATCTAAAAATACAAGATTGATTTAACAAGAGCAAACAAGATGATTTACATTAAAATTTAATTTATCATCTCAATACATGGAAAATAAACAGCAAGTAAAATTCAACATGCATTCATGATAAAACTCAGATAACCGGTATTTCGAGGGAAATTCCTTAACATAACTGTGGCAGATAGACCCAAGGATGACTTGATAATGTCTGCCTATGGGTGTTCTCCTCTTTCATAATCCCTTTCTCTTGAGAGTGAGCAGGATCTGTCACTGGCCTATAGCCAATAGAACATGACAAACGGAAAGGAATGTTGCAGATGTAATTAATTCAGTTAATTTTGAATTAATCAAAAGAATTATTCTGGGTGAGCCTGACGTAATCAGGTGAAAACCCTTAAAAGTAGCCTGAGCCCTCCCTGGAGTGAGAGCTGCTGCTGGCTGCTTTATGAAGTGAGCAGCGATATTGGGTGGGCCAACATGGCCAAGAACTGTGAGCAGCCTTGCCATAGCCTCAGTGCTCGTGCTCACCTCACCCAAAGTGATGTTAAATGCTGATGCCCAGTGTGATTGTAATTGGAAGTGGGGCCTTTGGACGATCACAGGTCATGAGGATGAAGCCCTCAGAAATGGGAATAGTGCACTTATAAAAGAGGATTGAAAGCAATCTCTTGCCTCTCTGCATTGTGCCACAGGAAGAAGTCCAGTCTCCATGAACCGGGAAGTGGGCCATCATCAAACACTGGCTCTGCCACTGCCTTGATCTGAGACTTCCTAGCCCCCAGAACTGTGAGAAATAAAGTTCTGTACAAGTTTATGAAATTTTGTTATAGTAGCTTATTTTGACTAAGATGAGCCTCCTAGGAACTATAGGCCACCTCTAGGACCTGAGGGCAGCCTTCAACTGAGAAGGAAATAAATTCTGACAACAAATTAAATGAATGTTGAAGCCGATTCTGACCCACTGTAGCCTCCAAATGACAATGCAGCGCAGCCAACACCTTGACTACAGCCTTGTGAGACCCTGAGCAAAGGACCCAGCCCAGACTCCTGAACCATAAAACTGCGAAATAATAAATACGTGTGGCTTTAAGTTGCTAAGTTGTTGGTGATTTCTTATACAGCAATAGAAAACTAACACACTAATAAAGGAATCTGCTTTTTTAAAAAAAACCACTGTTTACATAATAGACAGATATTTTCTTTCTCCTTTGCAATTTCAACATGGATACCTATTATCCTTACTTCTACCCGTTATTTCAGTAAGAAAGAAAAAGAGCTTAAAATTTTAGGAGCTGGAAAGTAAAAAATGAAATTGTCACTATGTAGTGATTATATGTGGGTATATGAAGAAAATCCACAAGAATCTGCGGATATAACAATCGAGTTAGAAAAAATATGAGATTTGGCAAGAAAACTGAATCCAATCTCAGAATGTAAAATATCAATATTATCTCTACATGGTAGCCACAAACAGGAAATAAAATTGATTTTTAATTAAAACTTATAATAGGATCAAAAGTACTAAATAACGGAATGAATCTAAAGAACAGATGCAAAACCTCTGTGGGAAATATTTTGAACATTGAGAGTTATTCAGATAGACTATTAAAATATCAATAGTTTGGAAAACTCAATATTATAAATGGTTTCTGTCTGGTTTCTTTATAGAATTCAATACAATTCCAATCAAAATCTTTGCTTTATATTTACAGAGGTTGACAAGATGATTATTAAAGTTATATAGAGTCCTACCCCTTTCTTCTTTTCTTCTCAAATATTTCAGTAAGAAAGCATAGGGACAAAAACAGAGAGCTGTGGTGGTCCAGAGGGAGGTGTTGGAGCCTGGATGGAAAGAGGGAGAAAGTGTGGGAGGGCCACGCCGCACAGCTTCTGAACTCAAGTCAGAGCATCCCTGAAAGATGAGTGACAGGGGATGACATATGAGAGACCAAACAAGGCCAGAAGGCATCCATACAGGGGCAGAAGGGCAGCCCAGCATGGGTTTTCAGAGTCCAATGGGGGTAAATCATCTGCAGAAGAGGTGCCCTGGCACAGGGTATCTGAGAAGGATGGGGTGGAGTGGGCACACACTGGGAGGGACAGCAGCAGTGACAACAGTGGAGATGCCCCAATGGGAGGTGTGGGAATCCAAGTGGCAGTTAGGAGGCCATGTATGAAGGGGCAGGGACAACAGAGCGTGGTTACATAAAAGGAGATTGAACAAATAAGATACTGATAATGGAGGCAGCTTACTGTCAGAAAAGGGCGTTAACAAATAATAAAAGGAAAAACTGAATGAGCCATGTGGGATTCAATTGGAATTGCAATAATTTGTAAGAATTCATGGTTATCAATAGATTCTGACACAGAACTACAGATGAATGCGTGCACGTCTGTACGTGTATTTATGTATGCACATACAACTCCCCGATGTTCCCTGAGGTGCCCCGGAGCAATGACCACTCCAATAACAATATGCACGCCCACCAAACTAGCGCCCAGATCTTGGTTTCTAAATATCACTGTCCCCCAAAAGGAATCAGGGCTTCCATGAAAAATGGCTGATTCTAAGGATAAGACAGAAAACTGCAAGATGAGCTTGGAACATCTTGTCCAGAGAGGAAGGAAGTGCACAGAGAATAATGCGGACACATCAAAAAGACATGAAGTCAGCTTGAGATGGCTACCACTGGCCAAATCTGGGGCAATTTAAGCATGAAAATAATAAGCTTCCCCTTCTCCCTCATTTGTTTTTTAGGTTGGCTTGCTTTTATTTATTTATCAATGTAGAAGAAATGATAAAATAAGATTATCATCATTTGGCCACTATCATAATAATTAATTTAAGCAAGAATCATCAATGGATGCTCATTTTATTGGTAGCGATTTTTAAGGATTAACCAAAAATGGAGAGCCTCAAGGTATATCCGTACAAGATATTTGTGAAATACAAAGGGTAATCTTAGTGTGGGTAAACCTGGCAGACACTCCTTAACCACACGATCAAGCTCAACAGTACCAGTAACGGAACCAGGCACGGGCCTCCAGATCTGCTGCACTGGGAAGAACTCAGCATCACTGTTGTGACTCTTCTGCCCAATGGCATAAGCTGAAGCTACTTATGAGGAAACACCATACAAACCTCAACTGAGAGAAAGTCTACAAAATAACTGACCTATACTCTTCCAAATATAAAGAAGACTCTAGAGATGTCCAGATAAAGGAGACTAAAGAAAGGGGACTTGGACACAACACATCACCTCGGATTTTCTTTGCCTATGAGGGATATTACTGAGACAACTAGAAAAATCTGAAGAAGGTTCATGGGTGAAATATGAATACTGAACCAATTTTCATTTCCTGATTTTGACAGTTATACTATAGTAATGTAAGATTTTCTTTTTCTTGGGAAATAAAAACTAAACTAAAGCATTTATGAGTAAAGAAGTATCAAGTCTATAATCTATAAATGGTTCATATATAATATGTATGTATTATATACCTACACTCTATTTATCTAGAAAGAGAGAAGGACAAAAGCATAAAGAAAATATAGTAAAATGTTAACTTTTAGAGAATGAGATCCAGGAATTCCTCGTACCATTCTTGCAACTTTTCTGGAAGTCTGAAATTGCCGAAACAATCTATTTGTAAAAGAAAAATAAACTTTTTTAAATGATAGTAAGAAATTATGATCCATTGGATAAAATAAACAATGAATCCATACTTATAAATAAGTAAATAAATCAAAAGATTGATGAGGAACGGAGATATTCAAATGTTCTCAAAGTACTTCCCTGTAAAACACTAATTAATTAAGCAGTGAAAAGGGCACATTACAGAGAGAAAACCAGCAGAAACTACCTTCAGTGGTCAAGGTTAACATCACCACTACCGGGTACACCTGAAACTGATATCATGTTGTACACCACTAGTACTTAAAAAATTTTTTTAATGTCAAAAAAAGAAAAAGAACATTACCAATAACGGGACATATCAAAATTGTTGGTCACATCACAGGCCCACTTCTGTGACACTGCTGCTAAAAACATGATCTGTATCTTATAAGTAAATGTCAGAAAAACCCACTTTGAAGGACATTCTACGTGACTGGAATTTACTCTTCAAGGTCAGGAAAGACTGAGAAACTGTCCCAGACTGAAGGAGATGAAGGGACACAACAACTACGTACAATCCAGGGTCTTTTGCTGTGAAAGATACTGTAGACAAGGGGAAAGACTTGGAAAAAACGTGAAGATTAAATGATGAAATGTGATAGTGTTAATTTTCTGACCGTGAAGGTGGCATGGTAGTTAAGGGGAAGGTACTGACACATAGGAAATAAAACATTTAGGGATGATGGCGTAATGTCAGCAATTTACTCTCAAGTGGTTCTGGGAGAAAAAGTTGTCTTAAAAGTGGAACTTTTCTCTCATCTTAAGACTGTTCTCAAAAAAATAAATCAAAAATTAATCAATATATAGAAAAGGTGAGAAGCCTCAGGCAAATCTTATTTTCCATGAGGATGGACCTATGAATCAGTGTTTAAAACTACATATAATGCATTTTATGGTACTATAACAATTATAATACATCCAAACGTTGATGGTAGCCGTCGCTGCAGATATCAAAATGTTGTCTGTCTAAATCTTTAGTTTCACATATGGTGATAAAAATTAGAAAATACAAAAAAGCTGTCCATGTACACCCCTAAAGTATTCATGGCAACTTGCTTGTTGGGTGTTGTTTAAACAGCTGGTATTTGGTAGTTTGAGCATGCAAAACTGAATAGTGCTCATTTTCATTCCCAAAATCTGCTGGATGGAGTTAGCTAGATGTTAAAAATCATAATTAAAATACCACATAAATTTGCATTATCCACATGTGATACAAAATAGTTTTCTTTAATAAAGATTTTTGCACGGTGTGGGGTTAATGGGAAACAATTAAACAATATACAAACAGCCCAGTAAATAAATTTTTACTCTTTATGTTTCAGATCATATAATTTTTCTTCAAAATCTGTACATATTTTTGTGACATTTTCAAAACTAAATCTTGATACAGGCTTAAGTCATCAATAGATCATACAAGAGAAGACAGTCTACAGGATTCAAATTCAAGTTCAGCTTCAGCTGGAAAGAAAAAAAATTATATTCTTTATCTAAAATACAACTAAGTATACGTGCTAAGAAGAATGAAAAAGTTTATATGTGACCACAATACACAATATGGCGTTACTAAAATATAATTTCCCAAGATTGCACACTGAATTAATTGCAATCATGGCTCAGTGTCAGTTTTTGGTTTTCTCCATCTTCATTCATTTATCCAAAAACCATGTGCTAAGTTAGTATGGCAAGCACTAGAGTAACAAAATGAAGATGATACCGTCCACTTCTGAATAATTATATAGTATAAATGAAAAAATTAAAACAGATAAACAGTTAATCTCCATTTAGAGTCATATATACCATGACAAATATAAAACAGGACAGTACTGAAACACATAGATGAGACATCCGAGTTTTGTGTCGATATTGTACACTTTTTGGTGATGCTAATATTTAAGATGATACTTGAATGACAAGGAAGATTTATGCCAGATAAAGGGAAGGAAAGATGCAAAGACAAGAGATGAGGAAAAACATTTGTGGAATTAGAAGTAGTCTAGTTTGGCTAGACGCTAGAGCAAAGGGGCAGAATAGAGTAAGGAGCAAGAGATATGGCCGAATTATTGGTAAGAACTAAATTGATCTGGGTGTTTTTATTCCTGCAAAGGAATTAGGAGTTTCTCTCCTCAGGGCAAAAGGTAGACCAAGGACAAAGTCAATGACTAGAGATGGAAATGTCACCCAGCAGGTGGAACTGTAATGGCTTGGCTAGGTATTACTAGATGGGCCTGGTTAATGGGTGTTATATCTCTAGCAAGAACACGAGGAGTCGATGAAGCCCAGTTTCTGACAATAGTTTCAGTGTGCAGGCTGACAGTTCCATAAGGATGGCAGAGGAAAGGAAGCAGGGAGCCGGAAATGAAGAGAGATATGTGGACCTCTGAGATTTTTAACAAGCTGTGGAATAAATGAGGAGTAAATATATACTTTATCACGAATGCTTATGCTTTCACATTTTCCATTCGCTATGTGTAAGAAAATATTTAATATGGTCTCTATTATCTAAACATAAGGAATGCCGTTTATTAGTTACAGCTTGTATCAGAAATCAATGATATCGAAATTGAATTAATTTTGTCAACATACCTTCTTTTAGTACTCTAGTTATAGTTTTATCCAACTCCTGCCACATCTGAAATAAGGCAATGATATATAGCTTACGAAATGTGACCTTTAAATAATACTTTTAGAGATTAGACCTAACTTGGGGATTACATCTATAGAAAAATTATCATGTAAATAAAATAAAATAAAATAAAATTCTACTAATTTAAATCTTAGATAATAGAGAACATATATATGCAATACTATTTAGATTAACATGATAAAAGTACAATCGATATGGTCTATTGAATAAACATAATTTTAGAAGGGCGATGTTTTATCTGATTGGTACAAAGAAGTTTAAACAGGTCAAGTCTTATTTTACACTGAATGCATTCTTTTCCAATTCTTAGAAAAACTGTTTATAGATGTTTAATCAGTTTTTTTTTAATTTTAATAGAGTTGTCCTTAAAATAAGCTTTCCATTCTTACACTTTTAGAGAATTAAAATCTTAAGGTGTGTTCTATGCTATTCATTTGGAAGTAAAATGACGAAAGTGGTAATGTCATGTCATGTGAAAATTCTACTCACAAAAAATACGTAAAAATATTTAGCTGTGTGTAATAGAACTGAAACATTTCTTTATTCATATGGACACAAAGATTTCAGAAAATCTGCTTGAAGAAATATGGACGAGAGCCAGTTTTCAAACTTAGTTTCTGATTGATGGCTTTCTAGAATTTGCAACAACAAAAACAATAAAAATCCTTTCATTGTAACTTGGTTTTCTCTAGAAATTATGGCCAATTTTTAAACAGTCAACTAATTTTAGTCAATCTACTTAATTTTATAATGTGTCAGAATATTTCAAACTACATTACAGTGTCCCCATCTAGAGCGTTCTTATTTAAACCTTTCTTGTAAAAGGTATCCTCTCACTAAATGCCCGAAACAAGGTTTAAAATAGTATATTGAACATGGTAAACACTGTGGTGACAATGACAATGGCTCTTGAAAGTTTAGGTGTGACTAGACAAATTTGTTGTCTAACGCATTTCCCAGTATTTTCAAAGATTTTTCCATAACACTTTTTTTGATAATGGCATGAAAGGCAGGGCTTATAGAATGAATAATGTGACATCGTCACTAGAAAGGCCTTATAAAACCAAAACCTTCAATACCAGATGAAGGGAGAGGCTGTTATTGAACAATTTCATATTACAATTCATAAACAATATATAAAATGTAAATCACATTTTGCACGATGTACATTAAGGAACTACCAGTGTTATGTTATCTTTTCCCCAATATGCTCTTTTCCTAAATCGATAGTGTCATGACTTTTATGTTTACTTCTAGGTGAGGATTGTGTTCAGACGGTGGAAGGAGCTGGAAGTCCAAAATTAACAAGCAGGACACATCTGTAATTTGATTTATGCTTTTCCATTTATCGGAAATATGGAAGTGAGGAAAGTATACACAGGAAAACAATGTATCAGCAATTTTAATTCAAAGGAGTTATTTAGGATTTTCTCATAACCGGTCGTTCTCAACTATGTCCCCTAGAAATCTAAGGTGCCACTGGAGACATGTGCAAGATTGCACAGCGTCAGAGTCTCTCCCTTCTTTAGCTAGGCAGCTCCATTTGTCTTTGTTTTATATAATACAATTTCATGCAAAATTGTTTTTTAAACAAAGAATGGGTCAAATCTTTGAAAAAGAAATTTTTTAAGGAATTAGTCAAACGCTCTAATTTTGTATAAGAGGCGACAAAGGCTCAGTGACATTACAGATTGCCTAAGGTCATGAAACCCATAGTGCAGGCCAGGAATGGGCTTTGAGTCTTGTTGCTGAGTCTAGAGTTCTATGCCAGCTACTCCTTCCTATTCAGGAAAAATACATCGATATTTAACTGTAACTCAGAGAAAATGAATTTGAAAAACTCTGTCAAGTAGCTCATTAATGTTTAGGCATAAGACACAATTAATAGCTTTCTAACTAAATTATCATGGATAAAAATAACGAACAAAAGCAATATAAGCAGTCAATACCCTCAATTTACATACCTCACATATTTTAACCACAGGAGAGGGAACTTGAAAAAAAAATCTTTCAGTAAACCAAGCAAGCTGAAATTGAGGGATTTGATGCTTTAAAGAACTCTTATTTTCCTCCAAAGAGAATTTGGTTTACCAAAATAATCAACATAATAATTATCCACACTGTAGGTTATCTATAGCAAAATTGAAAATACAAAACACACTTCTACCATCTAGCATACTTCTGTCCAACCTCTCACCATTAGCCGCTATGTACAAAAGACATGAGCTTAATTTCAATTATAGTTTTAACCCGGTCAGAAATCATAGGAGAACCTTCATTTCCTTGGCCTCAAGTTTCCACAGGAGGACTTAGACTCTCTCTGCCTTCTTCGCGAGGCGGGGAGATTTTCCAAATGGGTGAATCTGAGAGACGGAACCTTTAAGAAATACTTGCTTGGTCTCACATCTCTTCTTTGAAAGGATCTGTTTTCCCACAGTAATGTACAGTAGAATCTCCCTTCGTCTCCACAGTAAGCACCCTGCCCCTGAGACAGGTGTCAAGCATTGTTTCCTCTGCTGACAACTGTGTGGAGAAGTCCTTGATTAGGGGTCAGTGTTTGGAAGCCCACTACAGCCACACATCTAAACTACACCCTCCACGTCCTTAGTATGTGTCGGTAACAAAGAGAGTAAAGTGATCTCCACCTGCCCAGTTCCTATGTTCTGGCTCAGAAAGGGAAGAGGAGTGTCATTTGCCACCTACACCACCACGGCTCCAACAAGAAAAGATGACTACACAACACGTATAGAAAGGTTTTCTTCTTCCTCGATTTTATAGTTAATAGACATTGTTCAAAACAATTCCCACTTTAAAGAAGGGAGAAGTTGAAAGGAACATTTTAGAAAGAGAGTAAAGCCAATCACAACAGCGAAGCACGATGAAATGCAAATATATGTTCATTCATTCAACAGAAATTTATTGAATACTACCTTTCTATTAGATTTGAGAGCAGGTTGAAAAATGATGTTGCATTCTTTTTTTAAGACCAGTTCGATAAACACATACATACCCACCACACACCCGTACACATTTCCTAAATTAATATATTTTCGGTAACTATTGATACTTTTCAGCCAAATTTTGATTCCTTATTGTAAATGCTATAAAAATAAATATAATGCCATAAAATCAAGTAACAGGTCCATTTCAATCTTTGCAATTCATTATCCATTTGCAAATAGGTTAATGTACGAAGGAAATGCAATTGTCGGTTTGTGAATATTAAAAATATGGATTTTGCAGCAGAGCCAAGAGCCAAGGAAAAATTGATTGATCAAGGAGCTGAAAAATTAAGTCCAGAGAAAATGACTGAAAGAAGAAGAAGAAGAAGTTGAGCAATTATCTGTATCTTTTCAGAGATGAAATGACTTGGAGCATTTCCTGAAGTGGCAAAATGAAGTGGGGACATGTGGAGTTACGTCAAGCATATAACTGATAGAATAAACAAATTTATTAAGCTCTATCTCTGCCTACTGAGAAACTAGCATCACCGCTGGGATAATTTGATTAGAGTTAACATTTAAAATGGAAAGGCACTGCCGTGGTGACACACACACACATACACACGAAGCCTATTTCTCCTCGGGAAGAGATGTGACTCAATATTCTGTTGAGAAACGTGTTCTGTCACAAGAACACCATATTATCCCCCACCCACACTGGTAAATTCTTCCAATCATTTTTAAATTTTTTAATTTTTAAATAATATATTTGGTGACATTGGTTAAAAAAATTATATAGGTTTCAAGTGTACAATTCAATAACACGACATATGTGTAGTGCATCATGTGATCCTGCAGTTGTTTTCCTCCCAGTAATGGTGACTGCCAGGCCTCAGCGGCCTCACTTCTGCATCTCCACCAGTAGCTTGGACCAGCCGCAGTGTGTGTGTGTCTGCCACTCAGAAGCTGCCCGGGGTTGCAGACTCCCTGCTCTGTAGCCTGACACCAGCTGCAGCAGGTTCCCTTGGGACCCTGATAGCTCCGGGAAGGTGTGGAGAGGCAGCCAGTCTTTCTTCCTGGCAATGGCGGCTACTAGACACAGCTATGGCACCTCTGCATTCCGTCTCTGCCCTCATCACTGGGTTCTGCCATGTAGTCACATGCTGATCATTCAGGTAGGAATGCCAGGGGCAACATTCCTCCTGTGGAACTGGAGGAACCTGGTTCTTCCAGTTCCACAGGGACCTCTGGGCTGCATCCGTGGCCCCTGTCTCTGCTCCTCTCCTTTTGCCTCCTCCCTTGATCACGGGATTCGCCAACCTTCAGATGCTCTGATGAGCGGATCTCTCAGAATGTCTGCATGTTCGAATGGGCAGGTGGAGATCACTCTACTCGCTTTGTTACCGACACATACTAAGGATGTGGAGGGTGTGGTTTAGATTATAGCTATTCAACTTATCACTTCGAAGGGAGAGATCAGAGGGCCCCTCACGCCACCATGCTTCCAACATCCTAGAATCTTAATTATTGTTTTAGCTTTGATGAATTTGTACAAGTATATTTAGAAAAAGAGTTGCTAAACTGAATAGACCTTTGAGACATAAAAAGAAATCGCTCATTAGAAAATTTCTGAAAGTGTAAGTGATGGAACAAAAGGCCAAAGTCGATCAATGTAAAATGGAGTCTTCCTACTTAAAACCTATTTAAAGAACATTTATCGAGTAACTATCATGGTCATGCATTGTGTTAGGCACACAATTACTAAAAAAGTGTTGAATTAAAACATTTTGAAACCAGAGAAATTTTATCTGTTATAAATTCGTCTGGAGTAAATTTTCAGTTCTCAGGAAAACATTCCATGTGCAAGAAAAATCTAAACAGTGATATATCTCTTCAGGCTAATTTTTACTTTTTTTTAATAACAATATAATTAAATAACACAATTCAATACAACTGTAAAATGACTTCTGAAATATAGGACAAACATCCCAGGAGTTAACGAGAATGTGAAAACTGAAGGTAAAAGTTAGCAAAACCGCTAAGAAGTGACCTGTGTCACTGCATCACGTGGGCATGGCCAAACTTCATGCACTGGTGACAGAGGCCGTACACCTAAGTGTTATGAACGTGGAGAAAACTTGCTTCGGCTGCCAGCACAGCTGAAACCACAGACTTAGAGCAATACTTTATTACAATTACTGTCCTTAAATTGAGAAATACAGTGCTGAATAAGACAGAACTTCATAGTAGGAAGTCTCAAATGTTAAAACCTTGCAAGTAAAGGTGGCTGATAAACACATTCAATATTAATACTCTTTTGAACATTTGACTCTCGAGAATTAGAGCTAAAAATCTTCAGAAGGGGGTTGATTTGTGATGCTCCATTCAAAGACCCACCCCTTTCAATCATTTTAGATGGGATGTTACCCCCTCTCAGTATTATGTCATGTTTTCCTAGTGGCATCCATTAAACTCCTGGCACTCTAGAAGATACGTTCCTTCTGCACGTCTGACTAAGAATTCTGTAAGACCAACTTTATGAAAAGTCCTTCCAGGCGTTCTGTAGTGATGTTGGAGACCTATGTCTGGATCTGGACAGTGCTGCTTTTAATCTCTCTGATTCAGCCTGGCATAACTTGGCAAATCAGTGCCCCACAAGGGAACTGCAACACAAAGTTTAAAGATAAACGATTTTTCAATTTTCTAGAAATTAAAAAAAAAAAAAAGAATAAACAATTCTTTACGACTAAAAAATTAAATAAGTATATATATCCGCAAAAATCTTCTTTTACATTGTTTCTACATTTATGTACTCTTTCATCTTCATCTTGTAAAATGACACTATATCTGATTTTTCTGGTTAGAACTAACGAGAGCATTTTGAGTGTGCATCATGCTTAACGGTTCACAGAGTATCTGACATTCATTGTCTTTGGCACCCAGTAGTCAGTCCAGTTTCACCACCTCAAAGCCCTTAAACCCTCTGTTTGGCCAAAAGGCTGTCAAAAAATTCTGAGCTTTCTGGTCCTATGACTATCCTCATGAAGCCCAATTCAAAACAGGGCTGAAGCCTCATTTAGCATAGGCTTCTGTTATTTTTCTCTGAATTGAGAAGACTCTAAAAACACCATCAACACTATAAATCGGTGTGCATTAATTGAAATGGATATTTTACAAAGTGACGTTAGGACCGAGGCAAGTGAGACAACCCCTTTGCCCCTCCCCTTAGATCTGCGACTAGTCAGACATCTATAATCCAACAAAGGTTCCCGTGCTCAGCACACTAGGACACCTGAAAGATCCACACATCAGTACGTGGGAAGGTATGCATATTGGAATGTGTAGGGAGGCAGGATGGGGAAGGACAGGGACAGGCCCATAACTGCAGTTCCAGGCAGACAAGGCTGAGCCTGCAGCCTCAGCAAAGGCAGTATTGGTGGAGGGTCGGGGTACCACTCCCACAACGCAGCCCAGCAGTGAGTCAAAGGGGCAGCAGCACATCCCCCGCCTCCCCAAGAACTGGGGGCCCTCCCCAGCTGCAGCAGCACTCGCACCACCAGGGAAACCAGCAGCAGCAGCAGAGACAAATCCCCAGGCTCCAGGCCAGAGCACAGCTCTGCCAGTGGCCACAGGGAACCAGGGAGCAGCTCAGAAGGCTCAGGAACAAGCTCCCCTCAGCCAGCCACATCTCCCACCACCGCGCGCGTGGTTGTGCCCCGAGACCCCGGGGACCTGGATACAGTGGTGACACCCACCATCCTGGTCATCCAGGCCAGGAATCCCAAGCCCACAGCTAAGCCCCCACATCGGACCCAGGAGGTTCAATAGCACAGCTGAGAGAAAACACAAACTGGCCTATAGCACCATCTGCTGGAAAACAAAAGAAAGAGCTCTCTTTATCAACCTGCTGAACTCTTCAAATCAGATGTTGCTAAATAAGAAAAGTGTTCAGCACTTCAAATGCACCAGCAAGCAGCGTCAACAAGGTAACATGGTACCACAGAAAGAAGGTGACAGTTCAGAAACCAAACTCAAAGTTGCGGAAGACTGTGATCTCAGTGATAGAGAATCCAGAACAGCAGTCATGAAGAAACAAACGAGGTACGAGAAAACGCAAAACGGTTGTTCACCGAGCTCAGGAATAAAATTAATGAACAGAAGGAGGACTTTACCAAAGAGTTGAAAATTATAGAAAAGTACCAAACAGAGACTCTGGAGCTGAAGAACTCACTGAAAAGAGATGAAGAATGGATATTTGAATAACAATGACTCCCAGCGAAAACTAATTGCTGTCTAAATACTCCCTGTCATTGTCATCTTAGTCGTCAATCATTCAAGAGATGCCAAGAAATACAGACAATAAGTGAACTTCATTTTAAGCATTCAAACCTTTGCTTCATTTAACTGTTTAAAAAATATACACAGTTGCTCAGCAAGCTGTATTTCAAAAATTGAAATAAAAATGCTATAAGTACAATAGCAAGTAAAGATGTACTCTCACATAAGACGATGACAAATTTTCACTTAAAAAGAGAAATTGATCTTTTTAGTGTTACAAGTTTACCTAATTCATAAAATGGACTGATCTCAGTTTCATTTAAATAATAAACATTCAAATATGGTTCAGAGTTTGGATGTCAATAATTCACTGATGCTTAGGGTTGGAAAAACTGGGGTGCAGCAGAAGTTTAAAATTGTTATGAACCATCGCCAAACTAAAACCAATTAGAAAGTAAGCCAAAGCACTCAAAGTATAACATTGTTTATTAGGCAATACAACTTAATTTCTAAAACTGAATTTAAGACAGACTTTCAAGAAATTTAAGGTGTGTTTGATTACACTTATTGAATAAAGTAAATGATAGATATCTCTTGAGACATCTGGGGACTTAAAATTTTAAAATTTCTGTATCTTTTCTGGCTCCAGGACTGGCCTCGTACTATCAGTGCAGAGTAGAGGGCTGCTCTGCTGTTTCTTCAGGAGAAGTTGGGAACTGATCTCTGCTAGCTTTTTCGTCTTTCCTGTGAAGGTGGTAAAGAACACACGCTTAGTATTTCATTCTTCTTTAAATGACTTGCATTTTCTCAGGTTGTCATATTAGTAAAGAAAAGTTCTCGTCAAACAGAATCTTAACACTGAAAATTTGTCAGAGCAGACCTACTGTATGCCAGTATAGATTTACAGCTGTTCTAAAGAAATACATATGTTTCTAGGGAGATTCCTAACTATGATCAATTCAAAGTAGGGAGGGGAGAGAAATGGTTCTCAGTGTTGTAGACCAGGGGTCCCCAACCCCCTGGCTGTGAACTGGTGCAAGGCCTGTTAGGCACTGGCCCACACAGTACGTGAGCAGCAGGCCAGCGAGCAAAGCTTAGTCTGTATTTGTCGTGCTCCCCAGCCCTAGCATCAGCGCCACAGCTCCACCTCAGATCATCAGGCTTTAGATTCTCATAGGTGCACCGGTCCCTGGTGCCAAAATGGTTGGGGACCACTGATGTAGACGGTTTAACAGACAATTTGGGGTGCCTTCAGGAATGTCTGTACTTAACAAGATTTTTGAGGGTGCCATTAGGTATATTTAATAAACCAATTTAGAGATTTCAAAACACTCTCCAAAGACATTTGAAGCACTTTCTTTCCCCATCCTTGTACAATATACTCATTATCTTTGAGAAATTAACCACTTAGCACTGAGACATAATTTAGAACAATGACCTCTAGGGGAGACCAGATAGCCTAGTTGGTG
Organism: Pteropus medius; assembly: GCF_902729225.1. NCBI lineage: Eukaryota > Metazoa > Chordata > Mammalia > Chiroptera > Pteropodidae > Pteropus > Pteropus medius. The sequence goes on along the minus strand of NW_024346202.1, from coordinate 170,457 downwards.
ATCAAAATGAACCAAAACAGCTCCAGAGGCAATTACCTTATGCCATCGCTACCAAAGAATTGTGGTGGGATCTGCCCTTTCTGTCCTCCACACACACCCCCAGGCAGACCACCTCATTACTTTTAGCCAGTTTGTCAATTATAGGGTCCTTCACCTCTATGTTGATCTCTCCCTATTAAACCTATATGCCTTTAGGTCCCATAGCAAAACTGTAAAGAGGATTGGTTGTCTCAAGGCGCCCCCTAGTGATAGTAACAAAGATCACAATCCGAAAAGTACATTTACCAAGAGCCAGAAAGTGCAGAGCACTTAACCCTTTGGGTTGGAGTTACCTTCCAAAATACAGTTAAAGTCGTTCATCTTTCTAGTTAGCGGAATTCTGACAGAAAATTTTATAATAATATTGCCAACTAGACTATAAAGCTTCGAAAACACTTAGCTTATAGACTAGTAGGTCAGGTTAACTATATTTGAAAAAGAGGGGGAATAATCACATCAAAACAAAAGTGAGGGAGATAAACAAACTGTCCTGGACAAACATTTTAAAGGTAAGTTCATTTCCTGACGTCATTTTCCAAAATTATACTTTTCAGTTAGCTTTTACTTCCTACTAATCTCATGAATCTAATTCAATTATTCTATAGAGAAAAATTAATAGGCCAAATCTATTTTCTCTGATTCTATGTTAGGACGTACACATGTAATGGATTTTCCAATGACATTCTAACTTTCAGTTCTTCTTGATAGAGTTGCCTGTAACTTCTTGGGAAGTTTTCCTTTTGGAGAGTTCAGATACCAGGTCCTTAATTCTGAGTTCCATTTGACTTCTTACCGAAGCATCATTAGTCACTCTTAACTGCTCTGAGTATTCTTGAGATATTGCTTGTGCCTAGAACAAATAAAAAGGATTTGTTTTAATAATAATTATAACAAATAATTATAGTTTATTCATTTCTTTTAGTTTTGAGTCAATGATTCAGAGAGAAACTTGAACTGTATATAGCTAAGTTTAAGATATTCGTCATCCATGTCAACTGAATTAAATCTGAATTATGAAAATACATTTGAGTCATTCTCCTTTAAGTACTCGTCAGTCACCTAATAATTCAAATAACAAACAATTTAAAAATTTTAAAAGTGAACAATACAACTTCACCATCCAGAAGTGAACAATACAACTTCACCATACAATCTTCAATCACAAATGTTCTTTTTTCCCTCATAGTCTTGTTTTATATCAATATCTTAAAAAATAAAATGATTCTTTAGGAAGAATCATTCTCAGAGATCAATTTAGTAATAATAATGATAGAAACTGAAAAATGTAAGGGACAAACAAATGCCACCTTCATTCCAGATTCTACAAAGCAAATTGCTCTTAAGGAAAGTAGAGGAAACACGTACAATGTATGTATCCAAAATGTCACTTGCAGTGAAATGAAATAAAGCATATTAAATAACAATAAATTAACCTGTAAAAATTGATTGACTTCTTTTAATTTTTTGATTAGTTCTTCTTTTGCTGTTTCGTCAATCACCCGTTTATACTGTCCGAATTCACTGTATTCTACCATATTCATTTTTATGTAATTCTTGAAGTTTACTAATTTTTCATTCAACTTCTTATTTTCATTCTCTAGACTTTCATATTTTTTTTGTATTCCTTCCATGCCTGATAACTGATGTCGAAGATATCGATTCTCTTCTTCCTGAGGGAGAACTTTGGACGATACAGTTTCCAGTTTTGCCATAGAATCGGCAGTCTGCATGAATGAGAGAATAGAGTTTGGTGACGAAGGACGTCGAGTGAAAAGAGCCTAACTCAAAACCAGGTTTGACTTTTAAATAAATTCAGTTGCAATAAAATGTCATCTGTTCTGTGGTGGAGTCTTAGAATGTGGAAGCTCGAATTACTCAGAATCAAACACAGTCAAAACCACCAGGAGTCACAAAAATACATTCTCTACTGTCACAGTTTTTGCCACGCAACATCCGCACTTGATTTCATACACGTTCTTGTCCGACTGTTTTATGTTTTGGCTCCATAAAATGACTGTCACCTCTTAGCAGAAAACCTTGCACCTCTTCCCTCATCTACCTGTCCATAGTTTTTAATGAAGTCTTAAGGATCTCATATTGAGTTATTTGGGCCTCAGTCGACAAATGCCTCTCAAGATATGACTTTGAAAATAAGACCCTAATAATAAATCTTAGAAATATGGATTCTACTGCCATAAACTTTTCACTGAACTACAAATGTTTTATACTCATTTGAATTGCATTCCACAAAGAAATGATTTCGAATGTTAAGAAATCCCTTTTCCCAGTGTAAAAGTTTAGTTAGATGATCCCTACATAGTTCTCAACAAAAATTCCTTAATTCAATAGTTATCCTGTAGTCCTTTGTTACTTTCCACAAGACAAGAGACCATACTAAACAACAAACACAACAACCAAATCTTGCTGGAATTTCAGTGACCTTGAGTTGGGAAGAACTGCTCTCCTTTAGAAACAATGCTTATTTTGTAAGAAAGGGTGAGTGGATGTGGTGTTTCTGAAACACGCCTACAAATCTTTCGATACATCGCCCATAAAATCGCCTTCCATTATGGCCGTACATAATGGCCTTAATAAGTAACTGGTTTCTGGTGAATAGAATATGGCAGATGTGCTGTGTGACTCTTCTGTCTGGGTTAGAAAATGTGATACAGCCTCCATCTGACTTTCTCTCTCTAGGGATGCTCACCCTGAGAACCCAGCTACCATGTTGTGAAGAATGAAGCAGCCCAGGGCACACAGTCAGTCCTCCTATAGATGTTCCAACTGAGACGGCCTCAGCTAACGTCCCAGCCAAGAGCCAGCTTCAACTACCAAACATGTGCATGACCAGCCTTTGGAGGATTCTAGCCTAGAGGGTACAGCGAAGGGCCATGGAGAAGCCTTCCCAAGGGTAGGACTAAGTGATCATCAAAGCACTGGAGGCACACACCAGGCTGCATTGCAGAATTGCCATGGATGTGTGTACTTCTCTCTCCCATTTCAGAATGCGAGTCTTTAGCAGTTTAGCAGAATGTTGGGTGTGTGGGTGATAGATACTCATCTCTTTGATTCTCAAGTCTTCCTTTTGAAAGGATTGTCCTCAAGGGGCTTTACTCCAGCAACCACTCCCCAGGAACCTCAGCCCCACCTGCTCCTGATTAGATAGTAAATTATTGAACTCGAGCCTGAGCCTGACCCCACAATAATTGAGACTTGTTGGGGGGGGCGGGTATTAGGTAGAGATGAGTATAGTTTTTATGTGGGAGGAATTTAAACAATTGTGTCCAGTGGGTAGACTAAGCTGGTTTTTAGTGTGTCCATATGTTCTGCCTGACTCTGTATCTCAGGCTGCTTAACTTTGGAGCCCAGCCCCGTGTTGAGGGCAACCTCGGGCCACGATGAGCACGCAGGTTTTCCAGTGTGGGTGTTCCAGCTGTCTTCCTCAGACAAAGTTCCAACCAACCGTCAGCATCTACCACCAGACGTGCTGGTGAGCAAACCCTCAAATGATTCCAGGCATCAGCCGGATAGCCGCCCCAACTGAAGATGATGGGAACAGAGACATGCTGTCCTGGCCACACTATTCTTGAGTGTCAATTTGTGAATAAAATATGTTATGTACTTAAGCCACTAAACTTTGGGAAGTTTGTTAGAAAACATCAGATAAAACATTTCTGGATTAAAAAAAGCGATACTAAGAAACATAACTTATATACTAGAAATTATTGACATATGTTGTCTTATTGACCTTTGCTTTATTGTGCTTCGCAGATGCTGCCTTTCTTCACATGTGGAAGATTTGTAGCTGCCCTACATCAATCAAGCAAGTCTATCAGAGTCATTTTTCCAACATGCTCTGATGATGGTTAGCATTTTGGAGCAGTAAAGTGCTTTTTAATTAAGGTTTATACATTGGGTTTTTAGACACAATGTTATTACACACTTAATAGACTACGGTAGAGTGTACACATAACTCGTACATGCACTGGGCTGCAAAAAGTTCTTGTGACTCGCTTTATTGTGATCTACACTTTATTGTGGTGGTCTAGAACCAAGCCTGCCACCTCTCTGAGGTATGCCTGGAGTCTTCTGTAAAGTGGGGTCTAATAAATGTTAAAATCAATTGAATAATGACAAATAATGCTAATGAGAAGTAGATAACTAGAAGAAAGACATAAATGTTTTTCTCAGGTTCCCTTCACTTACAACTAGGCAGGCATGCAACTTGGAAATTGTCCCTCTATTTAGGGGGTAAGAAAGACTGGCAAGGAGATATACGATTTGAACTATAAGAGTTGAAAAACAAAAAATAGTCAGTTTAATAATCCAAATAAGTCACTATGTAGTCCCATTATATTATGATGTTAATGTGGCTTTCGAATGAGATACTCTCATTCTCTGTAAGTATTCATTTCTAAGTTTCGATTTCCCCTTTTCTATTAAACACTTTTTAAATGAATTTTAAGTCTTTGTTATATAAATACATAACTGTTTCTTGACCCTTGTAGCTTTTCTGTCATCCTGATTCTCCGCTTCCATTGGACTCTGACATTCTGTAATGCACGGTCTCATCCACACATTCTTATTTTCACCGCATATTCTCTTCTATTACGTAAGAGTCTGACTCTCAATCCTGAAACTGCACTAAAAGTTTTTGAGGATCGTCTTTTTCTCTAGTCCTCATCCTGTTTTACTTCTCAGCAGCAAATGACAGCAACGACCACACACCTCCTAACCCCCCAGCCCGCTCCTCTAACCCCAAGTCATTTCTAAGCAACAGCAGCCCTGATGTTCACTCCTGGACCCTTTCTATTCCTCCTTTACATTCTCTCAGAGTTCCTTACATCTCAATGCATCAAACCAGATTCCCTAAATTACATGTCCAGCCTTGACCCTCACACTGAGGTCATCTGTTCTTTTCTTTCTTCCTTTTAATTCTTCACAGACAATATCCTCAACCCCAAAGTCATAGGCCTCTTGCACATTTTATGTTGATTCTTATTGCTGTTGCCTTGAGAGTAGTGTTATTTTCTGATCTTGGAGGCCCCTGCCCCCTCGGGCTGTTGACCAGCATACTTCGCCCTGTTTTATTCGAAGAATGCAACATTTTCACAAGCATCAGATTGCCAATGACTTGCTTTGATATCGAATAATTTCCTATTTCAGATGGACCTGACCTGACCCATTTAACCCTTCTTCTGAAGTTTCTTTCACATGCACACCCAACTGCGTTGTTTGAAAAATCAAGTGAGCTAGAGTTATATTTTCTTCTTATTCCAGATTCTTCACCTCAATATTATTTGGATCAAATAACATAACCCAGTAGTAAATATCCCGGGGATCTGAGACATGAGAACCTTATAGAGAGGATGGGGCTATTGATTGAACTTGTTGAAGTCTGTTTATATTAAATTATTGCCTTTTAAAACTTTTTTGATTCACAGGGAGGTCCTTATGGTGGCTAATAATTCCGTGTCAATCGTAACTCATTTCTATAGGAATTTACAGAAAATCTCTCAATGATTTTGCATAAGCTTAATCAATTTTGAGCTTGCTTGCAAATTTTTAATTTTCGATACCTTAAGAAATTTCTGCATGAAACTCTAAGGTGACAACTCCTGACACTCATAGGTGCGGAAGACTCCTTAGCAACCTATTGTCATGACACTTGTATGAAAAGTATGCTAACACAAATGTCTAATTTATAGGAAGTTTAGAAAAACAATAATTTTCAGTTTCTTCATCAACAAGAAGGGCCATCAACACAATCTTGCATTTCCCCTGATAGGTATATCTGTGTAAAGAAATCACTTGGACCCAGCTACAGTGACAGAAAGAAGCTATTTGGTAGGTGCATCTACCTCATTGTTCCAACTTAGGGTTCACAATGCAACCTTCTCATCTTAAATCATAGGTAACGTCTCCTACAGAAGAGGGTAGGAATGACAGGGGGATCCTCTTCTGCTTAAAAATACATTTATACTCTGTATATTTTGAATATTCAACTAGATTCACCATTTAGCAATAATCAAATACTATTCTGAATTTTCTTTCAGGAAATTTGAAAAATATCTTACTTTCTGGATACTTACTTCTCTTTTAAATTTGTTGTTTCCAAGCCGATACCCTCTTTTATTTAAATGAATAAATTCATTGATTATCTCCCTATTTCTCTCATCCAGCATATGGCCTTGTTTTTCATGTTTGGCCTGAAGCGTTTTTATTGTATCCTGTAATTGTTCTTGCATATTAATGACTGCCTTTTCTTGATCGTCAGCTTTGCAGTGAGCATCATCCACTTGCTGCTGAAGCAACACATTTTCATTTTGTAGTTGAGATAATCTCTCCTCTGAGGATTCCAGCTTTTCAGTGTGTTTAATCGCTTTACCTTGTTCCTGCTGATATTTGAGTTCAATTTCCTTCTTTTGACACTGTGTTTGGCTTAGTTCCATTTGTACACGTTCTAAAACCAAAGACTTTTCTCTGAGAGCATCTCTTGTCTGATCGAGCTCAATTTCCAGGCTATTGAATTTACTTCCAACTTTAAAGAGTTGTTGAGAAAGAATTTCATTTTGGTCTTTCAGAGTAGACATATCAAAATCCATTCTGTCCCGTAAACAAAACCATTCATATTTTGTTCTCTGGAAAGCAAGTTCTAGGTCTCTTTTGGACATCTGACCTTGCTCATGATCATGTAGAGCAGTAGCCAGTCTAGAACAGTAGGATTCGACTTCTGTTTCCAGTCTTTCTTTGTTTTGAGTTTCATTTTCCAGTTTAGACTTTAGCATTGTATTCTCAGCTCTCAGAACATTAAGCTGTTCATTATGTTGAAATACTGTTTTCTCATGCAGTTTTATGGTATTTTGAAGATGGTCATCCTTGTTTTGTACATTTATAATTTCCTCCCAATATTTTTTTTCCACTTCATGCTTCTGGATTTTTAGCATATCTATTTCCAGTCTGAGCATGGCAATTTCATCCCGCATAATGATGTTTTCGTGCCACAGACCTTTTCCTTTTTCATGACTCTCCGAAGCCTAAGGAAAACAAAGGAGACGTGTAGCTAGCACTCAGGGAAATAGATATCATGGCATCCCCAGAAATAAAAGAAGAACCTCTATGTTTATATGATGAAAAGTCTTCCATAAGTGGATATCCCACTGGAAAATGTACGAAGTCGGATTCAAAGCTCCCACTTTATACAAGCATAAAATTCTAAAAGTTCAAAATATTCATATAAGACAGAAGCCATGAAAGTGAAAAAGAAATCATAAGAGAATTTTTAAGCGTCTCAGAATTGGAAAGGCAACAAACCCAGAAGGCATAAAATCAAGGATTCTTAAATCTGACTATACTTAACAATGGAGATCATGGTCTGAATGTACACCTGTGAGCTTATGAACTCTGTATTCAGACAGAGTCTATTTTCTAAAATTATTTTTTCCAAGAATATTCCATAGATCTTGCACTTTTCTAGTATTTTCAGTCAGTTATAAAAATCACATCTATTAACCACTGAGAAATCTAGGCATTGCACTAAGCACTTCTGTATACATCAAAGAACTCATTTAGTTGGCGCAATCTGGAATAGAGAGGATAAGCCAGTTCAGGATTTCTCTCGGGTCTTCTGACTCGGCAAGTAGTGCTCCTGCACCAAACCACAGCTGCTTCTCTAGTGCAAAAATGTAAATACAAAAGAAACGTATATTTCAAAAAAAAAACTCATGGTCAATAAGGTAAAATTTATAGAGCTCCTCTTAGACAATCATGAGATTATTTGCTGCTGCAATAACTTTAATTTTCTCTTCATAATGTTTAAAGTAGTAATAAATGTGAAACAGGGGGAAATACACCGACTTCCTTTTTACGAGGAATAAAATAGTTGTCAATATATTAGCATTAAATATATATTATGGCATACTGTTTTCAAAAGCTCATTGGACTGAAATAGGATACTACTTAAAAGCAAATTGTTATTTTCCCAAAAGTAGGAGAATGACATTTAAAATATGATCTCTGAACTGGCTATGCTTTTTCTCCTTATTATCGGTGCAAGTGAAAGCTAGCCTCTCTATTCAAATAGCCAGGGGATGAAATCCCTGCCAAAACCTGGGACATCTGTTGTTAGCACCAATAGTTTTGAGATTCTGGAAAGCTCATCAATTCCTATGGAAAACAGTAAAACTCTACTCTTTGGATGAGGCCAGTGTGATTGTCATTACTCAACTGCTGGAGACAAATAAATTTGAATTAAGAAGAATATTATATCCAGTGGATCAACACTATCGCCCCTTTAAAGAAATAAATAAATACGCAGGCACACACATATATAGGCACACACACATACACAGACACACACACATATGTGTATTATATATATCACACACATATATATGCTTTTAAAATCCTCTGTATTTCTCATATGCATAGTGTTGGTTTTTTAAATATATACATACATGCAAATACACAAACATGCATTTGAAAATGACTAAACAAAATACCTCAGAGTTCATTTTCTTAAGGGCTATTTCTGTCTCCTTTTGTTTGCAAGGGCGATTGGTCAGGATTCCATCTTGTGATTGCATTCTGGCATTCTCTTCTGGAGAAAGTTGCCCCTGAGTGGCGTTTTGCACTTCTACAACCTAGAGATACATGCCATTAGGTTTTTGGTCTCACACAGTTAAAAACAAATGGTCTTTTTAAGCCCGAGGACCTTTATCCCCTATGAAAACCTCAAATTTGAATATAAATGACAGCTAGATTTGTCATACAGCAAAAATACAGGCAGCTATAGCATTGTGAAATAAAATTTCTTTACAAAAGATTTGACTAGTTTCATCATAGTCTCAAGGCAATTTAGTCTTTATGTTATCATACAAAAAGCCCAAATTAACATTTATGTTAATGATTAAACTCAATTTACCTTCCATTTCTTCACTTAGAAAACACATACAGAGCATCTATTGAGTGCCAACACTTGAAATAAGTTAATCATTTTTGTTGTAAATGTCACCATTTACATTTTAAATGAGATAACCTTTCGGTTTGTTTTAAACCTAAGTAATAGACATTAAATTCATGGGATGTTATAAATATTGATAAAATACTCTTAGAAATATAAAATTTTTACCAGCGATGAATTTACCTGATGAGAATTCTTTCTGACAGTCTTCAATTTCATGTCTAATGTTCCTATAGTGATTTCAAGTTGTTTTAGTTCAACTTCTTTACGATATTGTTCTTCTTTGGTTCTTAACTGTTCTCTAGCTCTTTTATATAACATCTCAGTATCTCTTCTTTTCTCCTTTTCTTTTTCTAAGGCAAATCTGTAGTTAAATAAACTTATCTTAAAATTCACTTGGTTAGAAAATTAAAAGTTTATATTATGATCTGGTTCTACACATGTTGGATCATTACCCTGATTAAATTCCTAAGATCTCATTTTTTTTTTCCTTTTTGGGGACCATGTTTTTATTTCTGACTTCAATCTCTTTCAAAAGATTATATGTAAGCAACCGAAGTGTCCTACAACAGACGATTGGATAAAGAAGCTGTGGTACAGGTATACAATGGAATATTACTCAGCCATAAGAAGAGATGAAATACCGCCATTTGTGACAACGTGGATGGACCTCGAGATAATCATGCTAAGCGAAATAAGCCAGACAGAAAAAGTTGAAAACCACATGATATCACTTACATGTGGGATATAGAACTGAAAGCAACAAACAAACAGGACAAACAAACAGAGACTCATGGTCATGGACAATAGACTAGTGGTTACCAGAGGGTTGGGGGGATGGAAGAGGGGAGGTAGACAGGGGAAAAGGGGTCAAATACGTGGTGACAGAAAGAAATCTAAGTATGGGAGGTGAAAACACAATGGAATATATAAATACCTTACTGTTAAATTGTACACCTGAAACTTACTAGATTTTGTTAACCGATGTCACCATAACAAAAATTAATTTAAAAAATTTAAAAATAAAAAAATAAAAAAGGAAAAAGAGCAGTTAGAAAAAAATGAAAAAAATCTGAATAAAGTAGGCACTTTCGTTAATAATAATACACCAGTATTGGCTCACAATCTGTGACAACTCTACCATACTGATGTAAGATGTTAATAGGGGAAACAACGTGATGTGTATGGGAATCCTCTGTACTATCTTTGAGAGTTGTCTGTAAATCTAAATTCATCCTAAAATAGAAATTTTACATAAAAACATAGGACGAGGACAGTTCAGAAGAAAGTGTGACCATCTGCCTGGTGAGGGATAAAAAAAAAGTTTATGTATATGCATATATGTATTATATATACATACACACACACACACACACACACACATATATGTAAGTATATATATAAAATCTGAAAGGTAGCATTGAAAAAACATTCAGCTACTTATTAACTTTTAGTCAATAGTAACTCTGGTAAATGTGGTAGAAAGAAATTTCGAAATTATTCAGTAAAGGTAGTGTGGAAAATTATCTTTTTTTCCCCCCATACTCATAATCCCTTTTCTATTAGGATGGATAATTCAGTTACGCATTAAAAAGAGAAGTCCTTGTTGATTAACAAGTTATAAATTCACTAGAAATGAAATTTCCACTTGACAAAATATGATAGGTACCCTCTAAAAAGGATTTACAGTGTAAGACAGCATCTGCAGATGTCTTTTACACAACACGTCTGCTGACTACTGTAGTCCAAGACTAGGCTGGGGAGTCTAATAACTGTCATTCTACACTTTGTAATACATTCAATTTATCTTGTTGATTATTATCTATTTTCTAAATCACTTTAAAATCCCTTTCGCAACAAGACAGGATTCATATCAATTAAGGTCACAGGAAAGAATAATATGTGCTTTCAGTATAGAGCTTTGAATTAATTTTAGCTGCGTATAAGAAAATTCTGAATAAAATAATCAGTCATTAATTTCCATTGCGCTTTTCATTCCGTGCGTATCTTAAGATGAGAATGGCATAAATTTCCTTAGGAAATAGTTTTCTGTCTTGAGAAAAGTGGCCATTTCAGACTCTCTTGGTGGGAACATAAGTGAATTGGAACTTTCCCGGGAACATTTTGGAAATATGGATTAAAGACCTTTGTTTCAAAGTACTTATACTTCAACCAAAAAAATACTCTGTTAAAGAATTTATTCAAAGTACATAACTTAAAATGTTGAAATGAATTTATATAAAAGATATTCTTTGTAGCATTAGTTATAATACAGAAAAATAACAAAATTCAATTTGATGAATAAATGATGAGGTGTCCATATGGTGGACTCTATACGACCATTTAAATGATGGTTTGAAAGAATATCCATGAACTTATTACCAGAAGTATACACTGTTAAGAACTTTCTACATTACTCTCAAGAATGTTATACTCCACAATCCTAAAGAAGTTTTCTTCCCTATCAAATCCTAGAAGGCGTGTTAGCAATTACAAAATTTCTCCTGTATGTCTTTAGTATAAAAGTTACTATTCATGTTCTGGTCAAAATGGCAGAGTACGTAAATGCTGTGCTTGCCTCCTCTCACGACGACATCAAAATCACAACCGAACTACAGAACAACTGTCATTAAGAATCATCGGAAGCTTAGTTGAACAAAAGCCCTACTATTAAGAATATACAGCAGAAGCCATGTTGAGGGTGGTAGAAGGGCTCGTGACACAGCGGAATAATCCAACATCCACATGCGGCAGTACAAAAGTAATAGGGATATCTTAGCTCCCCCTTGAGAAGTGAGGGGTCCCAGCCCCACACCAGTGCCAAGAAGAGAAGTTCTCACTAATTCTGGCTGTGAAAACCAGTGAAGATTGTGCCTGAGAGATGCAGGGCTGCTGGAGTCCCAGGTGTTCCTCTTGGAGGGCCCAAGCATGGACTTACTCGCTGACAGACTCACTCACTCTGAGCCCCAGAAGCATTGGGGCAGCAGCTTGAAAGGTGTCAGGGACATAGAGGGAGGAAATGGATTGTCTGGCTTTAGGGCAAAGGCTGAAGGGGCAGTTTTCCTCAGACAAAAGTGCTGGCAGAAGCTGTAGTTCCTATGTTAAGCCCTCCCCTCTCCCAGCCTGCACACACAGTGGCTACCATATCCGAGTCTCCATCGACCTGGCAAACACTGTTTGTACTGCCATGGTGATTCTCTGAGGCCCTAACCCACCCACTTTCTAGGCCTACCCACGTCGCTTCCAGGGGCTTTTCCATACAAGTGATCTGTCTTGACTTATGCTCCAGATTTTCCAAAAATGTCTCAAAGCTTTACAATGCCAAACAAGCAGGATCTGCCTTGGCACTCCCCATAATTCATGTTAAGCAGCCCCAAGCCTAGCACGTGTGGCAGCCGGCCTCTATACGTGTCTTAGTCTCTCCCAGGCACCTCTGACCCAAGCACAGTGGCAACCATCTGCAGACCACCTTATAGCTCATATCAAGTGGTCTTAGGCAGGGCACAGGCAGCAGCTAATCTTGGTCTGCCACAGAGCACCTCCCAACAGGCCCCAGAATTCATATGCCTGGTGGCCAGCTTCAGACCATACTTGAGTACCCTCCAACCACCTCCACAAAAAGACACACCCAAAGGGGACACTTGGCAGGTGCAGAACCCTACTAAAGTGAATCCTGCTCCATAGGGTCAGCCACTGCACAATAGAACCTCTACCATAGTCATGACCAGGCCTTACCATCTATCAGCTTAAGGGTCAATTCTTCCCATTACCTACAAATAGCAACCAAGGCTCAACAACAACACAAAGGCACACTCAACCCATACAAAGAACATACCTGGAGTACCTAGCTTAGGTTGCCATGGAGATTGCACCACTGGTCCCTACTACATAAAGCTGTACTACTAAGACTGGGAGACACAGGAGCTCTCCCTGATATATAGAATCAAACACAGGGAGGCAGAAACAAAATGGAGAGACAAAGAACTCTGTCCCAAACGAATGAATGGAACAAAGTTCCAGAAAAAAACTAAATAAAATGCAAACAAGCCATCCACCAGAGGCAGAGCTCCAAAAACTGATTGGAAGGATGCTCTGTGAACTTAGGGAAAGAGGAAAAGAACTCAGTGAGAACTCTAACAAAGAGATAGAAAATATAAACAACAACCATTCAGAAATGAAGAATACAGTAAATTAAATGAAAACTACCTGAGGAGAAATCAACAGTAGATTCGATAAAGCAGAGGATTGAATTAGATTTTTGAAAGACAAAGGTGCAGAAAACACCCAGTCAGAACAGCAAATAGAAAAAATAATTTTTAAAAAAGGATGCTTTGAGAGGCCTCTGGGACAACATCAAGCGTACCACATGCACATCACAGGGGGGCCAGAACAAGAAGAGAGAGAGCAAGGAATTAATAACCTATTTGAGGAGATAATGATGGAACAATTCTCTAACCTGGTGAAAGAACAGACATCCAAGGCCAGGAAGAACACACAGTCCCAAACAAGATGATCCCGAGAGGCCCACACCTAGACATATCAGAAGTAAAATGCCAGAGGTTAAAGATAAAGAGAGAAACTTCAAAGCAGCAGGAGAAAAATCAGTCAGTTACCTACAAGGGAGCTCCCATAAGAACGTCAGCCGATCTCTCAACAGAAACTTTACAGGCCAGGAGGGATTTGCAAGAAATATTCAAAGTGATGAAAAGCAAGGACTTACATCCAAGATTACTCTACTCGGCAAAGCTATCATTTAGAATTAAAGGACAGATAGAGCTTCCCAGACAAGAAAAAGCTAAAGGAGTTCATCATCTCCAAAACAGTATTACACGAAATGTTAGAGAAACTTTTTAAAAAGAAGAAAAAAGAAAGAAGATGAAAAATATGAATACTAAAATCACGATAACTACATATCTATCAATGATTGCTTTAAATGTAAATGGATAAAATGCTCCAATCAAAAGATTTTGGAAGGGTGAATGGATAAGAAAATAAAGCCCTTATATATGCTACCTACAAGAGTAGGTAGACCGAAACACACACACACAGACTGAAAGAAAAGGGATGGGAAAAGATATTTCATGAAAATGGAAATTTAGCAACACTTATGTCAGACTAAATAGACTTTTAAAAAAAGGCTATAACAAGTTATAAAGAAGGACCCAGTAATCTCACTTTTGGGTATTTATTTGAAGAAACCCAGAACACTACTTGAAGGGACACGTGCTTCAATATGTACATCACAGGATTATTTAAAATAGCCGAATGTGGAGGTAACCTTGGGGTCACCAATGGCTGAATGGATAAAGAATAGGTAGTACATATCTAAAATGGAATATTGCTCCGCCATAAAAAAATAATGAGATCTTGCCATCTGCAATAACACGGAGGGACAAGAGAGTACTGTGCAGAGTGGAATAAGTCAGAGAACAAAAAGTGTCGTTTGATTTGATTTAAATGTAAAATCAACAGAACGAGATAAATGAACGAATTCATAGACACAGAGAGCCTTCTGATGGTTGCTAGATGGGGGGCGACGAGTGAATTGGGAGAAGGATTAAGAGATACATATTGGTAGTTACAAATCATCATGGGGATGGTAAAGTATAGCATGGAAAATACAGTCAGTAGTATTGTAATAACTGTGCACAGTGTCAGATGGGTACTGGATTTATCGGAGTCATAACTTCAAAACTTATATAAACATCTAATCACTGTGTTGTACACCTGAAATTAACATAATGTATTTCTAGAAAAGGTGTTCAACTTCACTAGCTATTAGGGAAATGCAAATCAAAACCAAAATGAGATACCGTCTCATACTTATAAGAATGGCTATTATCAATAAGACAATAATAAGTGTTGAAAAGCTTGTGGGGGAGAAAGGAATCGTCATACGCTGCTGGTAGAAATGTGAATTGGTACAGCCACCATGAGAAACAGTATGGAAGTTTCTCAAAATATTGAGAATAGAATTATTATCTGACCCAGGGATCCTTCCTCGGGGTATCAACCCCAAAATTTGAAAATATTTCTCTGTGATATATATGCACCTCAGTGTTCATTGGAGTGTCCATAAAAAAGATGAAATACTGCCATTTGTGACAACATGGATGTACTTTGAGGCAATCATGCTAAGCAAAATAAGTGAGACAGTAAATGTCTAGAACCATATGATTTCAGTCATATGTGACATATGAAACTGGAAGCAACAAACAAACAAGATAAACAAACAAAAACTCATTGACACAGACAGTGGTTACCAGAGAAAACAGTGGGTGAGGAAGAGGTAGATGAGGGTAAATAAAGTCAAATACGTGGTGACAGAAGGAGATTTAATTTTAAGTGGTGAGCACACAATGTCATATACAGCTGATGTATTTTTGAATTGTACACTTGAAACCTATGTAATTTTATGAACCAATGTCACCTCAATAAATTTAAAAAATAATATTTTATGTCAACTGTAACTGAAAAATACAAAAGTATCTTTAAAAAGTAAATAATATTCAAATATTTCTTTGAAACCAAGATGTTCAATACCTCAAATTGCAGAGTTCTCCATCCCGTTCCACTTTTTGTTGCTCTAACTGTGATTTTATTTCTTTTGCTTCTGATAGCTTCTTTTGCAGTCCAATCACCATATTTTCCAATTTTTTAATTTTCTCTATATGGGGATCACAGGGATTTTTTCTAAGTTCTATTAATCTTTCATATGACGTAAGTACATCCTGGGTTTTCAATAAGCTAACGGATTCTGCATCAGAAGGAAAACAAAAATAGAAATGAAATGTTTGAGTCCTTCTTGTGCATAAAGGACAGTGCATTTCCACACTCATTCATACGTCGAACGAGTATATACTGAGTTCGTACAACATGGAAGACATTACACTAAGCTCTGCAGAGAAAACAGATATGACCCCTGGCTCTTGTTTAGCTTAAAGTCTAATAGAGGAGAATGACAAATAAAATGATAATTACAAATTCAGGTAGATGCTATAAGAAAACAGAGTTCGTGATCACACAATGGAACTTGATCTAGATGGGGTCCAGGCCAGATTTCCCTGAGGAAGAGTTGGCCACACTGAGAAACACAGGATGAGCAGAAAGCAATCAGACAAAGGAGGAAGAAGAGCATTCTAGTCTGTCCACAGCACTAGTCTGTCAAAGTTCCACTGCAATCTGCTTCTAGCAAGAAGGCGTAAGAAGTACTGATTTACCTTCCTACATGAAACAAGCAAAAATAAAACAGACAAAATCGATTAAAAATTCTTTTCACGACAACGAACTTCAGGCAATGGACAATGATTCCGGACACAAATGTAGTTAGCCTAAGGAATGTCTCAGGTCACTACCTTGAAAGAAATGCCAGGGCACGACACTGGGGGAAGGAACTGAGAACAGCCCACCAGAGTCTCGGACTTAGTGATGAACCTGAGGGGCAGGTGAAATCAAGGCAAGTAGAGATCACAGGTCAGAACACTGGAGAGGTGAGAGCGGAACAGAAAAAGAACCCTGGAGATCTGCAGAGGGGATTCGACTGAGTAGGAACCGTGTGTGCATGTAAGGACCTACCTGAGACCCGGTGTGTGTGTGTGTGAGGGAGAGGGGGGCAGGGAACATCTGAAAAGAGTAAAGGAAACAGAGTCTGGTGCTCACACTGCACCAGGAATAGTGCTTGTTCCCAGTAGCCAGGCTGAAGAAAGTCATAACTCACAGGACAATGAACAGAGGAGTCAGAAAGAACTTCCTCAGTCATGGGAGGAATCAGCCCTCAGCCAAGCACTGCTCTGGATTCACCTGGCAAGTCATAAAAGCAAGGCCAGGAAGGATCAAACTGTTTACAAGGAATTTAAACATGTCCCACAACAAAACTCAGAAAAGGTAAGTACATGCATGAAAGCTGTTTATTAAAAACAAAATAGCACTTATAGCAGTGCAAATTATACAGTCAGAGATGAAAAATACACTGGTGAAAATAAACACATAATATAAGAATAAATGTGTAGAAAGATATTTAAAATATAAATTAAAAAAACATTTATAGACATTGTGGAAAAAGTCGAGAGGAACATACTAATCAGAGCATCTGCTGGGCTCAGCTCATCAGCATAACACACTAAGATGTTATACAGTTAAAGCACAATGGACATGACAGCACCTGAAGCTTACTCCAGGTAGAGCTCAAATTCAAATAAGCACTTTAAAACAATAAAAAAAAACAACTTTTAACTCAAATATTGCCACCAAAAATGACATCTACCATTATTTATGTCAAATCATTCAGTTAAACTGGCAAAACATATTTAAAAAGGGAAGAAATTACAAATAAGTAGGCAATGGGCATGTCAAATATTTTTGCATATTCCTTTCCAGTGTTAAATTTGTTTTACAAATTTACCTGATCGGGATGTTTGTGTGGCCTTCATTCCTACTGCTTTCCTAGGCACAGGATCTTTCACTTTAACAGTAGGCTGAATGGGTGTTGCAAGAAGAGAATTAGAAAAATAACATACATTTCATGCAAGTTGTACTTAATAATTCGAGATCATAAATATAAAAGTTATTACCTTCAAGTGAGGATATTTTCCAAGAGAATCTAAAAACGCAAAAGGACATATACTCAGTTACATGTGAACATGAAAGCAACTGTACATTCCCACACAGCTAGTATAGAGCTGAATCCCCATGTTTGGCTTTGGAAATGACTGTACTAGGTTTTCATGTTTTTTGGGTGGTGGCGGAAGGAGTTGTAGAAAAGCAACGACACAGGAATATGAATCTACTATAAATGCTGATGAAAAAACAGGAATTAAGTTCCCACAAAACGTACAGTTCAGCTTTTAAACGTAATGTTATGTTTCCAATGACTAAAATTGAACTAGATAAGTACGCATATACCATTGACAACAGCCTGCTTGGTGGGTAAAAGTGATCTTTCATCTGAGGAATAAATTATGACCCTGACAGGATCAATGGCTAAAAACACAAAATGCAATACCCAGAAAATATATTATGGAACTGTACTCCTGAAACCTATATAATTTTATTAACCGATGTCACCTCAGTAAATCTAATTCAATAAATTAAAAAATAAGACTACTTTATCAGAAACAAATCTGAAGAAAGAAATGTGAAAAATAAAAGTTTACGGACTATGTGGACACAGATGAGAAGAAAGGACTATGAGGCAAATTCTCTATGATTCTTGTTACTGCTGGAAAAGCCAATTCTAAAATCCATAGAGCTAGAGAAAATACGACAACTATGTTAATATTCGGTTTCAAAAGGTGTTTTTGCACTGAAACTTGTGAGTTCAGAGCTGTGAAAATAAAGCTAAGAAACCACATTTTGCTTCAAGTGGCAATTGTTAGATCTCTACCTAGCTTTCCCATCTAGTGCTAAGCTTCTAAATAGAACCCTGTACCCACTCCCAAGTGTATGCTAAATACTAATCTAAACAAAATTACTTTTTCCTAATTCTCCTTTTTTAGGTCTGTGTTATTTTGGTTATGGGAAGAACAGCAAAGTTTTGCTTAAAGTCATTCTGTTTGCTTGTAGGCTGCATAAACAGAAGAACCCAAAGTGGATTTTGCCACCAAATGATTTCTGAAAACTCAGAAGCGTGGTGAAGCCGCTCAGAGGTGGTCTAGGGTTGAACTCTTTTTGGTGCTTTATTACCTTCTTTGCTCTCTCTGTTTTCTGGTAGTGGTGATTCACGCACGTCATGGAACTTATGATCCCCTGCAGGAAACACAGCTCCAATATTAGTCTGGTCTTTATCTAGGAAGTTCATGTGTCCAAAGCCTGTGGATGCTGACTGCTTTGGGGTCATCGAATGTGACACAAATAGACATTTATCGTCAACTTTCAAATCCCCGGATCTTTGAGAGGTTTCATGACTGAGGGGCAAACTAGCAGAATCCAAATCTAAAGAATCTGAAAATAAAGTTTTCACCGATTAGAATGTTCATCGTAGACCAATCTGACTAACTTGTAAAAATTCTGTCTTCAGAGAAGCAGTCTCTAGTCCTCCTGCCCCGCCAAATGGACTCTTTCGCAGTCCATTTTATATCGTTTCCAATACTTGCCATTCACGTACATAAGTGTAATTAACTATTGTCACTCAGCGATTTCTAGTATGTAGTTTGCTTTCCATAAGAACTCGGCTTTTTCATATTTCAGAGTCTTAATGGTATGACATTTTTATTATCGAAATCTATGTTAGTTAATGATACCTTCACTTTCGCTGTAGTATAAGTGTATTAGCAGTGTTTTCCATAAAAGTGAGATGTGGAAACATCATAGCTCGAATGATTAATGGGTGATTCCTCTAATGGCTAATGGAATGTATGATTGTGTGTGCTTTTATTTAAATATTTTTCATTTTGAATTTCAAATATTGTACATATCAATAGATATAATCTACTTATGAAAAATTTTAACAATTCAAAAATCAATAGGTACAAACCACTTATAAAAATTTTTAACAATTTGAAAAACTATTATAAATAAAAGACCTTCAAGTCAAAAAGGTCAGCATCACTTTCTTAAAAGGCTGTGGACTGTCACTACCAATTTTTTTCCTCTCTCTCTTTAGCAGTAGTATCTTCCATCTATCATTTTTACTACTTTATCTCTTTGCTTCCCTTTGGCTATAAACATGACCAGAAATAACAACAAAATAATGCTGTTCCTTGATTTTTTTCATGTCTTGAAATATCCCACGTCTCTTTTTCCTATTTTCTCTGACGAGAAGTAGACACCCAGTCTTCGGAGAGGATGGTCTGAGGACCAGCGACATTAGAGAAATATTATGGTCAAATAATTAAGCTCTACAAATCCTTAATCAGTACATGGTACCAAACTGGAAAATTTAGGGTATCAGAACCGAGGAGAAGCATCAGTCTTAAAAGGTATATTTTTAAATTTTCTGTTTCTTATTCTTATAAATAACTTTTTTTCTAACACAGATACCAAATATGACAGCTACATTATTTATGTCTAATCCTTTGATTAAATTTGTAATACAAAATATACCTGATCTGGATGTTTGTATGTTCTTCATTTCCACTGCTTCCTTTGAAACAGGATCTTTCCCTTTAATGGTAGGCTGAATGAGTTTTGAGAGAAGATGATGAAAAAATAATGTATATTTTATTTAATCTGTACTTAATAATTTAAGATAAGAAATATAAAAGATATTACCTTCAAGAGAGCATATTTTTCAAGAGAACCTAAAAAAGCAAAGGGACACATACTCAATGATATGTCAAGATGAAAGTCTACTATACATTCCTGCAGAGTTAGTACGGAGCTGAATACTCATGTTTGGGTTTGCAAATGACTATAGTAGCTGTTCATGTTTTTTGAGGGGTGGAGAAGAGAGTTTTGGGACTGCAACAAGACAGGAATGTAAATACACTGTAAATACTGAAGAAGAAAGAGGAATATGGGTTTAACCAAACGTTCAGTTGAGCTTTACAGTGTAAAGTTATTTTATTAATGACTATAACTTAACTACTTAAATGTGCATATACCAATGTCGACATGCTGACAAATGGATGAAAATTGTCTTTAATCAGAGTAACAAAGCATGACCTTGACAGGATCAGTGTGAAAGCCAGTGAGAGAAGGCTACAGCGTATCTTGAATGCAATAGAGCAGAATTCTTTATACCATTTTGATACAAGTATTTATCATGATCTTCGTTTGGTCTTGTAATTAAGCATGTACGCAATTGTGATGAGAGTTCAAATGAACACACAATTCATTTATTAACAGAGAACTGTTGTGAACTGATCAGCTTGGATATGCACTTTTAGGATAATAGTTAATAAAAATATTCATAACGATGTCGACTACTGGAATGCTTCCACTTCTTGTGTCCTCTAGTTTATAAAGGTTTGTGGTCTATTCATGCTGGAAGGTACATATAACATATCTGGGAAATAATGTATAATACTCTTTTACTCTTAAAATATGGTAATTAAAAAGGAAACATGTACGTGCATTGCCACAGAAATGTTAGATAATAAAAATCACGAATGTTTTAAATCAGTGTAATATTTACTTAAAATAAACAATTTTAGCACTTATGGAATCAATTATTTAATATCAGTTTTTTGCCCAACATTATTTGGGCTTGGTATATCATACTAGTTTTTCAGAAATTTTATGAACGAACAATCTTATTGAAAAATAGCGACCTTGAAAGGATAGTCAATGCTTCTATCTTCAAATTAATCTCCTTTGAATGGCAAATACCAATGTAACATATATCTTTGATGCCTGATAATCATGAGGAAGAGAAATGAAATTTCTCTGCTTTTAGTGTTCTGTGGAGCAGCAAAAATCT
Organism: Pteropus medius; assembly: GCF_902729225.1. NCBI lineage: Eukaryota > Metazoa > Chordata > Mammalia > Chiroptera > Pteropodidae > Pteropus > Pteropus medius. The sequence continues at coordinate 149,098 of NW_024346202.1, read as the reverse complement.
CATCTTCCATTTCGGTGCAAAAATATAAAGCCATCTTAAGTGAGGTCTCCCAAATAACTTCCTTGATTTCAAAATTACCTAGCTAACACCTTTCTTTCCTCCCTCCTTCCATTCACTCTCTGCCTTCCTCTTCAAAAGTACTTTCTACACCTTCGATCTTGATACTTTTATTTTCACCATTCTTTTTGTGGATTATCCTCACCACATTTTCCCCCACCTTTCTGTTTAGCGGTAGGATCTTCCATCTCTCATTTCTATTGCTTCATCTCCTTGCTTCTCTTAACTATGAACATGCTCAAAAATAAAAACAAAATAATGCTCTTCCTTGATTTGTTTTGAATATTTTGAACTATCCAATGGCTCTTCTTGCATATTCTCTGCACATAAGTCAACACCCTATCTACTCAGAGCTCGATCTGAGGACCACCACTGGCATCACCTGAGAGCTTGGGAGAAATGCAGAATACCAGACCTGCTGCTATTATTTCTTCAAAATTGAAACTGAATTAGAAATCGAAAACTTTCTGATGAACTTTTATATCAGCTTATAGCTTCTCCGATCTCCCCTAACTGACCCTGCTCTCTCCTGCTTTCTAGTGCTTTTATTTTGGACTACATAACACTATCCTATGACGTAGCCACATTTTACATGACATTCAAATATAAACATTCACAACTGCCCGCCTGTGCTCATGTGCATCCATGGTAGATAAAACAGAGCTCTACATGATCAGATACCTCAGCTTGTAATCCCTTCTCTACAGTGAGGAAAAGAGTAAAAGTGTGGACATTTTGCTGTACTTCGCTGACAAGTTTTGCTTCTGGAAGCTACTTTATGTTCTTCCCACATTTCAAATACTCTGCTCTTTTGGTTTTTAAAGATTATTTTATCACCTTCCACTATCTATTTCTGCTTCTTTTTCTTTGATTTACTCCCGATAATTTCTGCCTTTCTCATTCTTTATTCTTTCTTTTATTCTCACCCTCTTCCATATTTCCAGAATTTTCTTAGGTCTTAGAGCAGTATCTTGAAGTAGAACAAATAATGTAGATCCTGTAGTGGCGCTCTCAATTTAATCTGATGCTGATACCTGAGAAGAAATACAACTGATCTCCTTTTCCCTTCTCTTTTCCTTCTATGCATTTAGTAGGTGATTGTCTGTGGCTACTAGACTATATCAGGAATCATGTTTAAATCAACATTCTGCCAAATGGCTTTTTGACACAATACAGTGTTTACCTTCTACTTGTCCACTGAGTATATTTTTTCCTCTTTGATCTGCAGCTCCAGATAAGTGATCAACATACTTCTTTGGAACACTTGCAGAAAAATTCTGTTAAAATTTACATCAATAGTGAGATACAGAAAGATTTCCCAATTCCTTTCTCAGAAAACATCTGAATTTCCTACTAAAAGCAAGCGGACCTAACAGTAAGAGAAGCGTGTGCCGAAAACTAAAATATTAAATAGAAAACCTCATCTATGCTCTCTAGATCAAGCCCACTTTTTGACTTCATTTGGCTGCCGACTGAAAACTGAGCATGAATGGCCGGAGTAAAAGCTTTCATAGACACAATACTGATTGATATGCACATTTGAACAGGAAACAACCTTCAAAACACTGAACTCCACATTGCATTTCTACCAAGATAAAGAGAATATTATTGAAATATATGTATTTAAACAAATTCTTTAATAAATATACTTTGTATGAACTTAAAATATTTCTAATAACAGAATCATTCTATTGCTAATATCAAATACTTGACATGATAAAAACATGAAGTGTGTCACGTTGTGCATAAACTGTAGGACCTGTTTCACTAGGTAAAGAAGGGCTTTTCAAAAGCTAACTATTATTTTATCAAAATTTTGGTAGAAAAAATGATTTCATGAAATGGCAGAGCAGGAAGAAAAACTTTTCGAAATTACATTTAAATAATATCAAAACCTTTCTATACAGTTATGCAACCCTTCGCAAACTTGACTGAGCTTTAATAAAGGAAGAATAAAAATATTCACTTATTAACCACCTAAAATGTGCCAGGTACTTCTGAAGCACATTTATTTCTTTTCTACACACAATGGTAATAAAAATGGTATGATGGTGGTTTCCCCACTTTCTGCTTCCTGGTCGTTCCAAGATACTAGGGTAAAATGAGGAACAGATGTGATCCATTGTTCTCTCTGTCCAGCATGCTCTTTTCCTAGACCTTCGGGTGACTGGCTCCTTCTCATGGTTCACTTGGTAGCTTTTGTCACACTCAGAAAGAACTCTGCTGAACAGGTAAAATATGCTTGCACTCCCATTCCAACTATAAATTGTTCCAGTATTCTCTAATCTAACATCTTCCATTTTTTAATATGGAGCACTTATAATGACTTAGAATAGACTGTTGTTTACTTGTTTTTCTGCTCTTACCAATACCTCCTAACCTCTCAACTTTTAGATTCAGTGTCTCACTGCTGATATTCAATAACAGAAATATACTTTAGGTCAAAACATTGAAAATCTGATCAGGAAGGCCTCTAGTACCAAAGCACTACACACCCAGAGGATATCTCATAAGTGTCTCCTGAAACTGAACATCTTCCAATTTCAAAATCCACGTGCCTATAACCTTCCCATTCTTTTCTTGACACTACTGCCACTTCATTTTGTTTCAGGTTCACAAAAAGCATCTTCGATATTTAGGAAGTCACTGAAATCATTTGTCTTACATATCCATAGACCTCTTTACTGTTCACCAAGGGTTTTCTCATATGTTGCATCTATTCAAGAAGCCTGAGCAGTTCAAGATGCTTTTATTCCCTTCAAGCACTATCTACTAAAAAATAAAAACAAACAAACAAAAAAACACCTCTTCTTAGCACCTGCTGAAGAAGCATCACTCTTAATAATAAAAACAAAACAAAACAAAACAGTTGATTCCCATCAATGTTTAGGCAGAGGAATAAACCATCAAATACCATCAACAAACAAAGTGACAAGGAAGTATTGAAAGAAAATGAAAAATTTCCAGAAAATAAACATAATGACATGGATATCTGTGATTTAAAAGACAGAGAATCAAGATTGCTGATGTGAAAGAATTAAACGAGATGCAAGGTAACTTAGATAGGCAATTTAATAAACTCAGAAACAAAATCAATGAATAAAAGGAATACTTTACTAGACAGATGGAAGCTCAAAAGAGAACCAAGTGGAAAGTCTGGAGCTGAAAAACTCATAAAAGAGATGTTGAATGAAATAGTGTGCTTGGGAAATAGATGGGGGAAAGAGTAAGTGGTATCAAAGACAGAATTTAGAAATACTGAAGATGAAAGAGAAGAGAGACTGAGAGTGAGAAAAAAAAAGATTCTGTAAGAACTATCTGACTCCATCAGAAAGAACAATATAAGAATGATGGGTGTACCAGAAGAGGAAGAGAAGGAGAAAAGAATAGAAGGCCTCTTCAAACAGTTGACGAGAACTTGCCAAACCTATGGAAAGACCTGGATCCTGAAATTCAAGAATAAAACAGAACACCTAATGATGTCAATTCAAAAAGGTCTTCTCCAAGGCACATTATATTAAAACTGTCAAAAATTAATTTAAAAAACCCAAAAAAAAAAAAAACACAAGAATTTTCAAAACTGCCAGGGAAAAGAAGACAATAACCTCTAAAGAAAATCCAATTAGATCATTATTGAATTTTTTCAGTAAAAATGATAAAGCTAGGAGGGAATGGAATCAAGTAATCAAACTATTGAGAGAAAGAATTATCAGCCAAGAATAATATATCCAGCAAAGTTCTAATTTAGATATGAAAAACAAATGAAAACCTTTCTGATATACGGAGGCTAAGAGAATTTTTCACAAGACTTGCATTACAGGAAACACTAAAGGTGGTTATTTACCTAAATAACTAGGCAAATTTTTTTTAAAAAAACTGTGAATAAGGTGGGTGACATCAGGCACAAGCAGGATGTTGCAAACCCTCCACAGAATAAGATATTATACAATTAAATATTATATAATGGTTAGAAGAGGTAAAAAAAATATTTTAAAGAGAAGAAGACAATAGTGACTGCAACTCGGAAATGAACTAACGGCATAATAGGGATAATTTGTGAAAACAAAAACGGAAACAGGGAGGGGAAGGTGTGAACTTGCCAACGGGAATGGAGGTAAGATGCAGGCAGAAGAAAAAGGACTACTGTATATATGAAACATTTTTTTACATGATCTTAATGGTAACCACACATGTACAAAATATTCAGAACTGAGACATTTAACTTAAAAAGGAGGGAACAGAGGACAAAATCCAAGAATATAACCAAACTAAAATAACAGACAGAATCACAAGGGCAAAGTAAAAATGAAGACTCAGCAATCTGAAGACAAAAGTGAAAATGGGTACACGACAACCTTATATGTCAATAATCACCTTAAATGTAAGTGGATGGAACTCACCTATAAAAAGATACAGAGTAGCAAATTGGATCAGAAAACAAAACCCAACTATATGCTGCCTTCAGGAGACACATCTCAGCTGCAAGGACAAACATAGACTCAAAGTGAAAGGGTTCTATAGAAAGCAACACTTGGAGCAAGTGGCATTCAGAGAAAAGAGAGCATAGCTGTACTTACATCTGATGAAACAGACTTCAAGATAAATAAGAAGGTAACGAGAGAAAAAGATGGACACTTCATAATGATAAAGGGGACAGTACATCAAGTAGACATACACTTATCAAAATATATACCCCCAATCAAGGAGCACCAAAATACAGAAAGCAACTAATGACAGAACTAAAGAGAGAAACAGACAAATACACCATTATGGTAGGGGACCCAAATACCCTGCTGACAGCTATGTGTAGATCTCCCACAAAGAAAATCAATTAAAGAAAAAAGCTTTCAATTCCATATAAGACCAATTGGACATCATCCACATTACAGAGCTTTTTATCCCAAAACACCAGACTACATATTCTTTTCTAGTGCACATGGAATATTCTCATAGGAAGACTATATGCTGGAACTGAAAGTAGCCTCAACGAACTTAAGAAGATTGAACCCATACGAAGCATTTAACCCTATCACAATGCATTGTAACTGAAGATTAACTGCATAAAGAAAACAGATACCCCCACAAAGAGATGGAGATTAAACAACATGCTAAATAGATGGACATTAAACAACATTGTAAAGAGTGACTGGCTCACAGGTGAAATAAAACCAGATATCAAAAGGTACATAAAAATAAATGAGAATGAAAATACAAATGTGAAATTACTGAGGCACAAAGAAAGTGGTAACAAGAGGAAAGTTCATAGCATTACAGGCCAACCTCAGAAACAAAAAAACAATCTCAAAAAAAAAAACAATATTTTATCTTAAAGAAATAGAAAAAGAAGAACAAATGAAGCCCATGGTCAGCAGAGGGAAAGAAATAATAAAAATCAGAGCAGAATTAAATGAAATTGAGAACAAAAAGACAATAGAACAATGCAATAGCAGGTTCTTTGAGGAGATCAATAAAATTGACAAAGCCCTGGCTAGATTCACTAAGAAACAAAGAGAAAAGAAACAGACAAAACCAGAAATGAAAGAGGACGAGCTAGGATGAATACCACAGAAATACAAAGGATCATACAAAATACTATGAAAGACTTTATGCCACCAAATTCAATAACCTAAAAGAAATGTACAAGTTCTTAGAAAGACACAAAGTTCCTAGACCAAATGAAGAAAAACTGAAAAATCTAAATAGACCAATCAACAGTAAAAATATGGAAAAGCTCATGAAAAACTACACAGGAAGGAAAAGGCCAGAAGCAGATGGCTTCATTACTTAATATTGCATTACTTAGTATTGCATTACTTAGTATTGCAAGTCCTAGCTAGAGCAATCAGGCAAGAGAGAGAAATAGAAGGCATCTAAAACGGGTATGAGAAAGTCAAATTGTAATTTTCGGCAGGTGATGTGATTCTTCATGTAAAAAACCCTAAAGACTTGACCAAAAAACTGTTAGAAACAGAAAACTGACAGTAAAGTAGCAGGATACAAAGTCACCGTACAAAAATCCATTGTGCTCCTATAAATCAAGAATAAAATTTCAGAAAAAGAAATAAAACAATTCCTTTTGCAATTTGAACACTACCAACAACAACAATTACCTAGGAATAAACTTAACCAAGGACGTGAAGGACCTTTACACTGAAAACTACAAGACGTTATTGAAGACAAAACAAAGAAATCCAAAGATATTCCGTGCTTCCAAGGACGTGAAGGACCTTTACACTGAAAACTACAAGACGTTATTGAAGACAAAACAAAGAAATCAAAAGATATTCCGTGCTTCCAAAGATGCTTCCAAAGTGTTGATGCTTTGGAAGCATCAACACTATTCAAATGGCCATATTGACCAAATCAATATAAAGATTAAATGCAGTCCCCATCAAATTCCTAAAGGCATTTTGAAAGAAATAGAGCAAAAATAAACCCTTGTATATATGGGCAAATAATTTTTGACAGAGAAGTCAAAAACATACAATGGAAAAAGAAAGCCACTTTATTAAGTAGTGCTGGGGAAATTGGAAAGGCCATGAAAAAGAGTAAAACTAGACTGCTTGCTATCTGTCACCATACACCAAAATTAACTCCAGAGGGATCAGAGACCTAGATCTAAGACCTGAAACAATAAATTGCAGGGAAGAAAACATAAGTACTAAATGAAACCAAATGAAACAAACAAACAAACAAACAAACAGAAAACAATGAATGAGACTATATCAAACTTAACAGTTTCTGCAAGCTAAAGAACCTTGAATGAAACAAAGAAAAAACCTTGAAAATACTAAATGAGAGAAAATATTTGCAAACGATGCCTTTGATAAGGGGCTAACATCTAAATATAAAAAGAACTCAACAACAACAAAAGCAAACAATGTATGTAAAAAATGTAAAGAATGGGCAGATGTTCTGAATGGACATTTCTCCTAAGAAGACATACAAACAGTCAACAGACATATGAAAAGATGCTCAACTTCACGAGCTATTCAAACAATGCAAATCAAAAGCACAAAGAGATACCACTACACACCTTTTACCATGGCTATCATCAACAGGACAAGTAGTAACAAGTGTTAGGGAGCTTGTAGGGGAAGAGAACCGCTCAAACACTACAGGAGGACTGTAAATTGGTACAGTCATTATGGAAAACAGTATGGAGGTTCCCCAAAAGATTAATAATAGAATTATCATTTGACTCAGCAATCCTTCTGGGTCTCTACCCTCTCAAATTGAAAGCATTTATTCACAAATATAATGCCTTCTAGCAGATCATTGCACCATTATTCATGGTTGCCAAAACATGGCACCAACCAGTGTCCTTCGATAGATACCTGGATAAAGAAGATGTGTTACCCATATACAATAAAATATCACTCAGCCATGAGAAAACATAAAATATTGCCTTTTGCAACAACATGGATGGATGTTGAGCTTATTATGCTAAGCAAAATAATTTAGACAGAAAAAGTTGAGACCATATGATTTCAATCATACGTAGGATACAAAACAGAGAGAAAGAAATGAAGAAGATAAACAAATAAACAAAAACTCATAGACACAGACAACAGTCTATTGGTTACCAGAGGAAAAGAGGCAGGGGGTGGGGGTGGGCGGTGATGGACATAAAGGTAAAGTGGGTCTAATACATGATGACAGAAGAATATCTGGATCGAAGTGAACACACAATGCAATATACACATAACATGTTATTGATTTGTACACTTGAAACCTGAGTGACTTTATTATTCAATGTCACTCTAATAAAATTAATTTAAACATAACAAAATATAAATTTTATATACCTGTGAGTGATTAGTCTTACTTCCATCAAGTCTTTTATGCTCTTTCTCTGTCGTCCTTCCTAAGACTAGTTCTGCTGACAGATCTAGACATTAATTAAAATAAACTACTTAGAATAATTAGATAAAAGCCATTATCTTAAAAAAAAACAGAAATAATATATTATCTATTGAGACTTTAAGCTTACTCTTTAGCTGAATATTTACTTTCTGAAGAAATACTTCTATTTATACAAAACGCCAACATACCATTTGCGAAAAAATAGACGTCACAAAATCCAGGCATACGAACACCTCAAAACTTCATTCACAAAGTAATTCATGCAACATCAAGGAAAAAGAAATCGGTAACAAAACAACACTGAGAAATAGAGTACAGCACAGAAAGTCACACTACACTCCAGTTGCCACTTTGTGGTAATACATTTACCAAACCTCTATGCTTCAACTGGATCATTATTCATGATTTCCAAAATTATTGTTACTGTTTATGCCTTTATCACTGTAAACCCTTCCTTATATCTGAAATGTTTCTCCTGCCATTCTGACAAGTTTCTTTTCATCTTTTAGGACTCGGCACTGGGGTTTAAAGAACACAGAAGACAGGGGTCAGGAATGGCTTTTCTAGAGATAATGCCTGAGCTGAGACTGAAACTGGGAAGTTAGCCAGAATCAAAGGGGCAGAAGGCAGGAAAGTCAGAGAGCATGCAGGCTGTATCGAGACAGAGAGAGAAGCATACAATAGCATAACGCTTGTCTAACACAGAGAGAGGTGGGCATCACCAGCAGTGCAGTAATTCCAGAGAAAAGGTGGACAGTAGAAAGGTCTAGACATGGAGAGTTAGGCAGAGATCAGATCATCAAAGCCGTATATGTGATTTTAAGATGTCTGGACGGTAGTATGGTTTAACCAGTGGCTCATGGTCATATATGCACTGGAGACAGATCACTGTAAATGCTGTGGTAGTGATGAATCTGAGGGGCATACGAATCAATGGAAGGAGACAATTTAGCAGGCAATATGTAAATTATAGATGATGCAGCCAAAACTGAGAAAATGTTTCCAGAAGTCTTCAAGATGTAAAATAATCAAGGCCCACTATAGAATAAATCTTTATTCAATGAACATGTTCACAAATCTTGGGTCCCCAGAGAGCTAGACTCTACTCATTACTTTAAAAAAGGTATCAACTAACAAGTGACATGAACTACGTGAACCCTTTTAAGTTGCTTGAATTCATTTAATACTTTTTCCATTTCACATATTTCTTTGTTGAGGAAGCTTGGGCAGATGTTTACCAGGCATTTGAAGAAATAAGACACTTGCATACATACTAAACAATGTCAAATTTATAGCTTGCAGACATTACTCTAGGAGGTAAGTGAAAATCTTTTGTAAATACACTGTTAATTCTAGAGTTAAGGAAAGAAGATAAATCTATAGAGATGAAAGAATACTGTATGTTCCATTACTATAGACCTGATCATAGGACTGATAAGGCACTAAATTAATAATAAGAAAAGTGAAAAACATGTTAATTTAGTCAGTTAAAAGAATGAGTATCCTAGTAGGATTAAAACTGGTTTTCCGTATTTTTTCTTTAAGTGATACAGCACTCCTTTAAAACAATATTTCTTGTAAATCATTTCTTCATTAAAAATTTTTAAACTCGACATACTATATGGACACAGCTGATAAGAAAGTACTATACAGTAAATTCTCAATGATACCCATTATTACTGGAAAAGCCATTTCTAAAATATATAAAACCAAAGAAAATGCAAGAAATATATTAACATTTCGGTTCAAAAGCTGCTTTTCCAGTTACACTGAATATAGTGATAACTAATATTTGTGAATTCAGACCTATAAAAATAAAGCCAAGAATCCATGTTTTTTTCCAGGGGGCAATCTTTAGATTTTTCCAGCTAGTCTTACAGTTCTAAATAATATCTTGCTGCCCAATGCCAAATGTATGCTAAATACTAATCTGAACGAAATCACTCATTCTCCTAATTCTCCTTCATCTTTAGTTACATGTTACCTTCATTCTAGGAAGAATACGTATGGTTTGCTAAGAAGTGTCCTGTTATGCTGTAGGTTGCAGAGACAGAGTGAACATAAAGTCGATTTCACCACAAAATGATTTTCGAAAAGTCAGAAGCCTGATAAATCAACCAATGGGGTCCAGGGTCGAACTCTTTTTATTACCTTCTTTGCTCTCTCCGTTTTCTGGTAGCTGTGATTCACACAGATCATGGAGCCTCTGATCCCGTCGTAGAAACACAGCTCTAATATTAGTCTTGCATTTGTCCGTTAAGGTCATGTGTCCGATGTCTGTGGATGCTGACTCCTTTGGGGTCAGCGATTGTGGCACAAATGGCAATTCATTGTCAACTTTCAAATCCCCAGATCCTTGACAGGTTTCATGATTGAGGGGCAAGCTAGCAGAATCCCAATGTGAAGAATCTGAAAATAAAGTTTTCATTAATTAGAACGTAAATAATACTAGTAATTGGAACTATTGTAAAATGGTAAAATTTAATTCCATCAACTTTTGAAAGAAATAAAAAGAAGCATTAGCATTTAAAATTAACCTTGTGGAAATCTAAATCAGTATAAAAATTCCAAGCCCCAACATTTAGAGTATTAAACAAAACAAAGAACATCAGAATTGAAAGTTATCCTTTAAAAATTCTTTTACTCATTCTTGTAAATAACTTTTTCTCAAACATGAATACCAAAAATGACATCGACTTCATCTCAAATCCTTCAAATAAATTTGCAAAGAAAAATGAGAACTAGAAAGACAATGAGCATGGCAAATATTTCCGTGACCTCCTTTCATGGGTGAAATTTGACTTACACAATTTACCTGATCTGGATGATTGTGTCCCCTTCATTTCTACTGCTTTCTCGGGAACAGAGTCTTTCACTTCAATGGTAGGCTGAATGGGTTTTGAAACAAAGTCATTAAAGAAGTAATGTTCATCTCGTGCAAGTTGTACTTAATAATTCAAGATAATAAATATAAAAGTTATTACCTTCAAGTGAGGAAACTTTTCAAGAGAACCTAAAATGCAAAAGGACATAGACTCAGTTATATGTGAATGTGAAAGCCAACTGTACATTCAAACACAATGAGAATAGAGCTGAATCCTCATGTTTGGCTTTGGAAATGACTATCTCAGGTGTTCCTGTGTTTTGGGGGGTGCTAGAGAAAGTGGTAGGGCAGCAACAAGATGGAAACAAGAATCTGCCATAAAACTGAAGAAAAACCAGGAGTATAGGTTTCACAAAACATGCAGATGAGTTTTCAAAGGCAAGGTTATTTTTCCAAGGACTCTGGCTGAACTGGATCAGTGTGCATCTTCCAATGTGCACACGCCAACTGATGGGTGAAAAGTGATCTTTCATCAGAGGAACAAATCACGACCCTGACAGGGTCCATGTGAAACCTAGTGGTAGAATGCAACAGCCTATCCTTAATGCAATATGTCAGAATCATTTATTCCATCGTGCTACAAGTATTCATCATGATCTTCAATTTGTACAGTAATTTAGCATCTACACAGTTGCACTGAGAGTTCAGGTGAATACATAAGTCATGTATCAGCTGAGATAGGGTTATAAATTGATCAGCTTGGATAAATATTAGTAGAGTCCTCGTTAGAAGAAACATTGACTTCTTGCATGCTGATAGGGGCTATGTTTCTTGTATCTCCTAGTTTACCATCTGAAACTTTCTTGATCCACTCATGAAAAAAAGGTACATAAAACATATCCAAAAAATACTGAATAACGAGCTTTCGACAGTGAAAAGGGGTAATGAAAAATGGAAAATTTAATTAAATTGCATCACAAATTTTAGATATTATCTTTTGTTTCTAAATCAGTGCAATACTTTCTGAAAATATTAATTTTAGCACTTACGGAATGAATGCCATAATTTCTTTGTTTTTAAACTTAGTTGGGCTTTGAAGAACTTTTAAGAACCACCTATCTATTTCAAAATTTGACTATCTTAAAACAAAAGAGCCAATGCTTCTATGTGGAAATGAATCTCCTTTCAATAACAAATGCCAATGTAACCTATATCTTTGATGCCTGATAATTCTGAGGAGGTTAAATGAGTGGCTACATTTATTGCATTTCGAACACTCCCCTCTGCTTCCAGTGTGCTCTGGAGCAGCAGTGATCTCATCTTCTGTTTCAGTGCAAATACTCTCAAGCCATCTCAAGTGAAGTCTCTCAGATTTTCTCCAAAATTACCGTTCTTTCCTCCTTTCTTCCTTTTACTATACACTTTCCTCTTCAAAAGTAATGTGTAGACCTGTGGTCTGGAAACTTCTTTTTGCATTCTTTTTGTGAATTTTCTGCACCAACTTATTTTTCCTCTCTGTTTCACAGTAGTACCTTCTATCTATCATTTCTACTGCTTCATCTCCTTGTTTCGCTTTGGCTATAAACATGCTCAGAAATAAAAGAAAGATAATGTTTATTGTCGTCCCTTACATGTCTTCACCTATCTGATGGCTTTGCTTCTTGATTTCTCTGAAGAGAAGTTGACTCACTGTCTACTCAGCATAGTGTGAAGACCAGCAATATTGGAAAACCATTAGAGTCAAATAATTACCTCTAAGAATCCCTAATCAGTACAGAGATTTCAAACTGCAAAATTTAGGATATCAAAAAACATCAGAGTGAAAGGTTACGTGTTGAAAATTTCTGTTTCTTATTCCTGTAAATAACTTTTTTTTTTCAAACATGGATACAAAAAGTAGAGCTCTACATTATCAAATATCTCAGTCTGTAATGCTTTCCCAACAACGAGGAGAAGAATACAAGTAGTAATATTTTGCTGTATTTCTCTGACAATTTTTGGTGCTGGAAGCTACTTCATATTTTTTCCATATTTCCAATATTCTCCTCTGACATTTTCTAAAGAATTAGTTTACCACCTTCCACTACACATGTCTGCTTTATTTCCCCTTAATTTCCTCCCGATAATTTTTGCCTTGCTCATTCTTCATTCCTTCGTTTATTCTTTTTTTCTTATTTCTGAGTTTTCTTAGAGTATCTCGAAGTGGAACACATAATATTCCTCAAGACACTCTTGATTTAATCTGTTGCCGATACCTGAGAAGAGATACAACTGATCTCCTTTTCGCTTCTCTTTTCCTTACTATGCATGTAATAGGTGATTTTCTTTGGCTATCACACTCTGCGAGGATTCCTATTTTAAATCAACATTCTGTCAAATGCCTTTTTTACACAATACAGTTCTTACCTGCTACTTGCTCATTTCGTATGCTTTTTCCTCTTTGATCTGCAGCTCCCGGTAAGTCATCAGCATAATTTTTTGGAAGACTCGTAGAGAAATTCTGTTAAAAATTCATATCAATAGTGAGTTACAGAAAGATTTCCTAGTCCCTTCCTCAGGAAATATCTGAATTTCCTACATTGAAAGCAAGCAGAACTAACAACAAAAGAAGTGTGTGATAAAAATCAAAATATTCAATAGAAAATCTCATCTTATGCTCTCTAGATCAAACTGATCTTTTGTCTTCATTTAGCTACTCTGAAAATTAAGCATGGAGCCCAGAGTAAATACTTCTATAGACAAAATATTGATTTCTATGTACACATCAACAGGGAACTAACTTCGAAACACCTACTCTACTTTACATTCCCCACAAGTTCAAGAAGATTTTGAAATATATGCTTTTAAAGGAATTCTTTAATTAAGCTACTTGGTAATATTAAAATATTTCTAAAAGGATTTTTTATTGTTAAAATTAGATAGCCGACATCACAGAAACTTGGAATATGTCATGTTACGTATAAACCGGTCGTTGTGGGACCTATTTCACTTAGGTAAAGATGAGCTTGGAAAAAGCTAACTATTATTTGGTAAGTGTTTGAGAGGAAAAGTCATTGAATAAAATGGCAAGGTGGTAAGAAACACTTTTCTTGAAATTAACTTTAAATAATAGCAAAAATACTTACATAGTGAGGCAACTCTTCCAAAAAATTTAGTAAGCTTTCATCGAGGAAGAATAACAACATTTATTTATTACCCATCTAACTGCTCTTATTATGCACATTTTATTTCTTATCTACACACTACAACAATAATGTTATGATGGTGCTTTGCCCACTTCCTGCTTACTGGTCATTCCAAGATATACTTAGATAGCTCTTTACTGACGAAGTAAATTGTATACCCACACCCATTCCATCTATACCGTCCCAATATTCTCTAACCTAAAATATTTTATTTTCTTTATATGAACACCTAGAGTGACTTACGATGGATTGTTGTTTACTTGTTTTCTGCTCCTACAACTATAGCCTAAGCCCTCAACTTCTAGATTCTGTGTCTAACCGTCCAGCACATAGTCGGAAATTTACTTCAGGTCAAAACATTTAAAATCTCAAGAAGGCCTCAAAGACTACAGCATTAAATACCAACAGGATATCTCCAGTCACCATCTCCTGAAAATTGTCATCCCATATACTCAAAATCAACATGCTTCTTGAACTTTCCCATTCTTTTCTTGACATTACTGTCATTTCATCATGTCTCAGCTTTACGACAAGTTTTCTCAATATTTTGTAAGTCATTAAATACCACTGTAATCATTGTGCCTTACATTTTCACAGTACCCTTTACCGTTTACAACATGTTTTCACATTTGTTACCACATTTGTTACCACATTTGCACGTAAGTGAAAGATAGGGATCAGTACTTTTAAAATAAATGAGGTCACTGATATACCAACAGGTTAAAAACAAGTTTTCCCAGAATCCCATAGCTAGTAAGTGACCAATCCAGGATGCTAGCATGCTTTTGGACTTCAAATTCAATATTTGTACCATGAGCTGCTAGATGCCTATAATCTAAGACATTACTTTATACTTACTTACATTACTATAAAAATTGTTGTCATAAAGGTACTCAATACATGATATTTTAACTCTTCAAAACAGTTTCTCCTTGCAGAACCTACTTAACAATCCAAATACAATGAAACCTCAAAATCCCATGCATTATCTTTTCATGTTCCAAGGTATTAAAGAAACTACACTCCAACATTTGGCCACAGATTGACCTGGAACAATTCTTTAGTTTTTAGATAAACTTAACTTCAGAACTCAAACTGATGTTTTATGACTTTTAATCTGAGTTTCTCATACTATATTACACTGAATTCATTAAGGGAATCTTGCAAATTAGGAGAATGGTCCTATGCAGTATTATTGTATTGATAAATTATTGTATCAATTATAGGTTAAAATATAAGAAAATATTTTCATGGGCAAATGCAGAGGTACAAAGTAAAATCAAATCATAACTTTTATGTTCTAACATCACTCAATGCAAATATTAAAATAAAAAATAATAACAAAAGACAGTACCTCAGAATCGCAAGGTGATTGTGCTTCTTCGTCTTCTCCTATTCCTAATGCTGACATTTTTACTATAAAATGTAGTTACAGAGACATTAATGAAAATATTTATTAGTATATATTTAAAATACATAAACAAGTCTATTTCTAATCATAAATATTTTGATAATATAAAAGATAGCAGAACAAAGTGCCGGGTTTTGAAACTTGACAAGAAAAAAAAAGTTGTTTGTAGCTGGAATATTTTTGAAGAAACAGCAAAAAGACATTCCTTAAGGAAATGGATGTCATATTTGCATCTACACAATTTCAATTTGTTAATATCAGCATGTAAGCAGAGAAAAAAATACAGATCACTAAATTACCACTTGTATTCTTTTCCTGTGTTCCATCAACATAATTCACATTGTCCTTATTTGTTTGCTCTCGTGGAGCCCGTTCGCTAATATCCATGCCATTTTCTTTGTTTCCAATGCCTGGCTTTATTGCTTCTTCCTATGAGAACAAAGGAAAACAAAAACCCAGTTTCAGAAAATATCACATTCTTTGACTCGTTCACTCAGTCAGTCAATCAGTCAGGAAGATGACAGACATTTACTATATCTATCAAATCAAAGGCACCAACCTGGGAAAAGTGGCAAATATAAATAAAAGATTTCATCCTCTATTGTAGTAGGGGTACAGATGCACGAAAACAGTAAACACACAAAAGTATCATTAGCTATGTCTACAGCTGAAGTGAGTAACGTGCACTAAGGGCACAAAGGGACAGCAGTCAGTTGTATCTGGGAGGCTCAGGAAATGCTACAGAGATAGGGCTGTCTCTTGAAAGATTTCCTAAGTGCAGAGTGAGGGTGTGAAGGGCATGCTACAAAGGGCAGCGGGAGCAAAAGCATGAGATATGAAACAGCAAGTAACTGAGGGCACCTAGTACTGTGGTAAGGCTGGAACACTGGGAATGGGATGGAGAGACAAAACTGGAGAATCAGAGCCACAGCAAACGAGGCAAGTGTCATGC
Organism: Pteropus medius; assembly: GCF_902729225.1. Lineage (NCBI taxonomy): Eukaryota > Metazoa > Chordata > Mammalia > Chiroptera > Pteropodidae > Pteropus > Pteropus medius. The sequence continues at coordinate 132,803 of NW_024346202.1, read as the reverse complement.
TGGCATATGAAATTTACCCTCATGTAATGGGGAGCCATTCAATAAGAAGAGGAGTTGTATCATCACAAACATATTACAGAACAGTCACACTGGCAGTGAAGTAAACATGAACACAAGGACAGCAAAACTGAGAAAAGTGTATTTAAAAATTAAAGATGAGAAAGCGATTTACAGTAGTAAGATATAAAAAAATGGTAAGCTTCTAGAAAATATTAAACTTGGTGAGTGACTGGATGTGGTGACTTCAGAGAATTTTTCATGCTTCAGTGTTTCAGTGGTGCTATGACCTAGGACGGGGAAAACAGATGCCAGAGGAGGTTACAGGAGTCAGCGAAAAGGAAAGGGCCAGTGATCATGTCTTCACTCTGGGACATATGAAATTGGAGGCACCTAGGGGGCTTAGAAGAAAGATCTGGATAAATATATTTTGGGTAGGACTAACTATTTTGCAAACATAAAAGTAATCGCAGAAAAAAATTGCAGGTTTTTGAAACTTTGGCAAGAAAAAAAAGTAACTTACTCAGGATAAGTGTACGATGTTAAGAAAATAGATGTTTGTAACAGAATACTGAACTGATCTAATTAAATAATGACGATCTACATAGAACATGTGAAAATTTGAAAGCAAAAATAGCAGGGGAATATGGATTGAACATGGGATTCAATTTTTCAACTATATATTTCAAATTCTGTTTCAACAATATAAGATACTCTTTTATAGATATATGCAAAGATTTATATCTCGGCTATTATACTAATAAGCATTTTAAGTTTCATGAAAAACCTTCATTGTCAAACATCAATTCACAATGTTACAAGACTCCTGTTAAAACACAAGTTTTACATTGGAGAAGAAAAATGCCTATGTGACTATGAAATGGCGAGGCATTTTTATTATATGTTAAAATATATAAAATTTTATTAAAATACATAAATATTTTATTTAGAATATGTATCATATTATATTATCTCTCAAGGTCCACGAAACCCCAACTAAGAAGCAGTTGGACTCGGCATGCCTGGTACCTCATGCTAGGCGGCCCCCAGTCCAGCAATAGTGGAAGCCGGCCTCAGTTCACAGTATAGCCTTGAAGCCCAGCACAGGCAGATACCAACAACAGGTCACTTCTGCTCCTACCTGGTGGCACTCGGCTGAGCACAAGTAGCATCTGACCTGGGCCTGCACTAGAGACCCTCCCGAGAGGCCCAGGAACCAACATACCTAGTCATCTGCTTCAGACCACACTAGAGCATCACCCAATTAGTTCTACAAATGACATGAAACAATGGACTCAGCCGGCCCCAGAGCCCTACTCCAGCCAATCCAACTCCGTGAGTTCAGTCCACACATTGGCAGTTACCACATCACTATCAATAATTACTTTAAGTGTAAATGCATTAAGCGCTCCATTCAAAAGACATAGAGTGGCTGAATGGATAAAAGAATAAGACACATACAAATGACTTTAAACTAAAAAGATTTTACACAACAAAGAAACCCATCAACAACACAAAAAGACAATCTAAAGCATGAGAGAAGATATTCATCAATGATACATCCACAAAGAGTTAATATCCGAAAAGTATAAAGAACTCATACAACTTAACACTGAAAAGGCAAACAGTACAATTAAAAATTGGGCAGAGAACTGGAATAGGCATTTCTCCAAAAAGGACATACGGATGGACAAAAGACATATGAAAGATGGTCAACACTTCTCATCATTTAAACCATAATTTAAACCACTAATTTAAACCATAATCAGATATCAACTCACACCCATCAAAAGGGTTATTATCAATGAATAAACAAATAACAAATGTTGGTGAGGATGGGAAGAAAAGAGAACCCTGGCATAGTACTGATGGGATTGCACATTGGTGCAGCCTCCATGGAGATTTCTCAAAAATTCAAAAATAGAACTACCATATGACCCAGCACTCATACTTCCAGGGACTTATCCAAAGAAATTCAAAAGGTTAAATAGAAAAGATACATGCATCTCTATGTTCATTGCAGCATTAGTTATAGCAGCCAAGATATGTAAGCAACGTAAGTGTCCATAGATAGACAATTGGATAAAAAAGAGGTGGTACATATATACAATGAACTATTACTTGGCTATAAGGAAGAAAACCTTACCATTTGCGACAATATCCATAGACCTAGGTGGTATTACGCTAAGTGAAAGAAGGCAAACAGAGAAAGACAAAACCATACGAGTTCACTTATTTGTGGAATTTGAAAATCAAAATAAACCAACAAACAAAAGGGAAAGAAATTCGTAGTTACAGAGGATGAACTGATGGAGTGTGGGGAGCTGGTTGAAAAATTTAAAGGGATTAAGAAGCACATATTAGCACTTACAAAGTAGTCAGGAAGATGGAAAGTACAGAATAAGGAATATAGGTAAAAACATTGCAACAACTATGTATGGTCTCAGGGAGTACTAGACTTACTTATCAGTGGGATTACCTCATAAATTATGTAAATGTCTAACCACTATGCTGTACACCCGAAACTGACATAATATTGAATTATATCAATTGTAATTGAAAAAAAATATTTAAACACTGACCGCAACAAAATTTCTGAAATGTGACATTCTACTATCTCTGCTTCTAGCACTGGCTATTATTTTAAGTACAACATATATTCTTCCATTAGATCAAGACTTTTAAATATACTCTAATGTAATGGTTTAGAATACAGTGGAACCTCTTTGTAATATGGGTTTTGAGAAAGAGAACTTATATTTCTAAATTTCCACAATTTTTATTATTATAGTAGTCCAAAGATGAAAACCAGAGCAAAAATAGAGAAAACAACTTTTTCCTAACAACCACATTATACCAAAATAAAAACTGTTAAGGAAAAAAAAAACTATGTATAATATGCTATATAGTTTTGGATATGAAAGTCACCAAGAAGATTTCATGATTATTACAACAAGTAATTAGATCCATTAAAGATTGCATTTGGGCATGAGTTGCCTTTTTTTTTTTTGAAGTCACATTGAGAATCTTTATCCTTCACCAAATTTTACATCTCCTTTATTGTGCAAAACCTTTCCCAACATAATTTTCCTATCACTATTTATTTCTAGCCCATTCTTTCTTATGGACCCCACCTTCAGTACTTAATAAAATTATTAAGAAAAAAGGTCAAATAGTCATGTTTCTATAAAATGGAATTTAATAGACCAATTTTTCATTACAAACACGATAATAGGTAGATCACTCCTAAATTTTAAAAGTACTACACAAAACTTAATTTAGAGCAGAACAAATTATTTCACTCAGGAGCACTTTACCTTGGTATGAAAACTAAGTTCTTCACTATCTGCTGAAGACCATGAATCACCAAGTTGAGGGTTGCTAAAAAATATAAAATAAAAATATAGAGTAAAAATATACAACAGAAAAGACTTTCTTTCTTTAAAAAAGAAACTGAAAAATTTGAGTAAAAGGTGGATACCTATATATTAAATGAAGTTTCCTGACATAATTAAATGTGGCCTCTGTTTTAAGAAAAGCTTTTAGTTATCTATGTCTGCCTCCACTCTTCCAATCTACGAAATATTTAATAAAGACACCCTCTAAGTTCCTGGAACGAAGAGTGACAGCCAATATATTGGCCAAGGCTGAGATGACATTATTTTCACCAAAAGTCCTGAAGGCTGAAATGAAAATCCAATTAGTGGCTGATGTAACTTTTGTAACCTGAACTGGACAAAATCTGATGACCTAAATCAGGCTAGAAAGGCATACTGTCCCTTCTGCATTGTCTGCCCGTGGTTCAGAGACTAATCTGTGTTAGTCCAAAATGTCAGTCTTGGTTCTTTAGCATGGAAACCACTACATCAGATGACCCCATTTCTACTTTTTACTCTCAGACAGTACAGAGAGTACCTTGAAATGGTTGAAAGCTAAATGTAGAAAAGTCAAAGAACGAATGCATATGCTGTGATCCTTCCCACTTCCAAGTCCCTCTTCTGCCTGGCTCCATGGCACTCTCCAGCCTATAAATCTTCCACCTCTGAAGGCACGGACACCTGAAACAAGGATGGGCTCGAACAACCCAGAGCAGGAGCTCTCTATTCCCCCGCTCCTGGAAAACTAGCTAAATGGAGTCATCCACTCCCAACACAGGCATGTTAACAACTACCAAACTCCATTAGGATTTGACAGCCCTGCTCAACCCTCCATGTACATGAGAAGGACAGCAGCAAATTGGGAAAAGAGGTGAAGGTGAGGAGACTCCTGCCTTGGGCCATAAATTGATGGAGTTCAACAATCTCCAGTCCCCTAGGTCTCAAGGATATCCAAGCCCCCGCTCTGTAAGCTGGGGTGCAGGAAAGATGAAACCACATGCCTATGTGCTCTAAAGAGAATCTTTCCCAGTGCCTCGAATTATTTTAATTTTTTTCACTAGAAAACTTAAATTTTGCTAGTTCCTCCAACTCAATGAACCAACAAACAGCAGCAATGTGTTTAGGATTCCCTCGGACCACTTATTTTAATCTTCCTTTCTAAACAACTCCCAACATCCTGTGTTCTTCCTTCTTGTAATTTATTTTAACTCATCATAGACCACTATATTCTGATCTCTTTTCCATAACCTGACTCTTATCTTTGTTCTAAAACCCTTATTCTTATCACAACCTAGTGTCGTTCCTCTCAAATTTTGGATTGCCCTGCTATTTTCATTTTCGTCCTCTTCTTCTGCCTTCACTAGACCTGCTATTCCCACCTTTCTGTTTTAAAACTCTCAATACAAGATGATAAGGTTGAGTAGTGGCCTTAGAAACCTGAGTTTAAATCTCATTTTTATCACTACTCTATCTAAATAAGTCTCTGAAATCTTTTGGAGTTTCAAATTCTCCATGTAAACAACCACTTGGCCATGATTAAACATAAAATCCTACCTGCTTACAGAGCCTTCTTCAGAAATCTCATGCCCTATTAAAGAAAAAGGTAAAATACATTTGAAATCAAGAACAGATAAATACAGGACTATGAAAAGTATCAGACTGATGCTACGTTAAAACGTTTTCCTTTAGTACCACACCTGAGGACTATACTAATATAAATATTAACGATACTATTGGTGGACAATTAATATGGTAACAACTTTTACTTCCTCTCCTTTATATATACATGTATCAGACGCAAGAAAAACACAATAGAATTTATCAAAATTTGATACTTACAAGGGAACTACTATTTCAATGATGATTAAACCGAACCAAACTGAATCAAACTGAAAGAACGTGCTATCATTAGTAGAATCAGTATCATAAACTAACAATGCCAAACTTAAATAGCATGAATTTTCTGGACTTCTGCCATGAAGAGCAGTTAGATGAGAGTATACGCATCGTGCAGTAACACATTACACCTTCTCCACCTCTTCCGTCAACACCGTTGAGTTTAGGATGAAACGCCCTATCTAGAGTACTATACTCTGCAGCTCGGTAAAAAATAGGAAACAGATGCTTTCTGGCCCTGTTTCCGGTTGCAAAATAAGTATAAAAGACTGTGATTCCAGGTTTACAAAGTAAAAACCCTTGAGACTCTTTCCTTTCATTGCTAAAATGTCTCTCTTGACCCACCTCATGGAGCAAGAGGGTCCAAAAAGTGCTGTATGATGTCATTTTTCTCAGCCTTCCCCTTATGTGGCAAATATCTGTAGAAATCATGCTTTTTCAGCTTGATTTCTGATGAACAACATCATAAAAAAAAAAATCCACAAAGGACGAAGAATATCTTAAACAACTATATTCAGTTAACTTGGCATTTCGATTTTTTAAACATTCAAAGAGATACCCACTGTATAATTCCTACTATAGGACATTCAGGAAAAGGTTAACTGTGGAGACAGTAAAAAGATCAGTGGTTTCCCAGTGTTAGGGAGAAAGGAGGGCCGAACATGGAAAACACAAAGGATTTCTAGGGCGGTGATACTGTTTTGCTGGATATAGGACATTATGCATTTGTCAAAACTCATAGACTCTCTGACACCAGGAGTGAACTTTAATGTAAACTATGGGCTCTGGGTGATGATAACGAGTCAATGTAGGTTCATTGATTGTGATGCATGTACCTCCCCGGTGCGGGCTGTCCACAGTGAGGGAGACTGTGTGTGTGGTGAGATGGTTTATGGGCACTCTCTGTTCTTTCTGCTCAATTTTGCTGTGAAGCTAAAACTGCTCTCAAAAAGAAAGAATATTATTATTTTTAATATGTTTTTATTAAATTTATCAGGGTGACATTGGTTCATAAAATTATACAAGTTTTCAGTATACAATCAATAACACATCATATGCACATTGCATTCTATGTTCTAAAGTTAAATTTCCTTCCGTCACCATGTTTGACTCCTTTACCCTTATCTACCTCTCCCCTTCTCCCCTTCCCTCTGATAACCACAAAACCATTGACCATGTCCACAAGTCTTTGTTTGTCTCATTCGTTTGTTGCTTTCAGTTTTATATCTCACATATGAGAGAAATCATATAGTTCTCAACTTCTTATTTCACTTAACATGATAATTTCAAGATTCATCCATGCTTTTGCAAATGGGATTATGTCATCTTTTCTTAAAGCCGAGTAATATTACGTTGTATATGCGTACCATGTCTTCCTTATCCAATCATCTATAGAAGGGCACTCTGGTTGTTTACACGGCTTGGCCACTTGGAAAAAGGTTGCTATAAACATCAGGGTGCATCAATCTTTACAGATATATGCTTTCAAATTTTGGGGTAGACACTCAGAAGAGAGATTGCTAGGTCCTATAGTAATTCTAGTCTTTATTTTTTGATGAACCTCCATACTGTTTTCCATAGTGGCTATACTGATTTGCATTCCCACCACCAGTGTATAAGGGTTCCTTTTTCCCCACAACCTTTCCAACACTTGCTGTTCCTTATCTTATTGACGATAGACATTCTGATAGGTGTGTGGTGGTGCCTCACTGCAGTTTTGCTTTGCATATTCCTAATAGCTAGTGAAGTTGAACATCTTTGTATATATCGACTGGTCATTTGTAGGTCTTCTTGAGAGAAGTTCTGTTGAGGTCCTCTGCCCATATTTTTATTAGATTGTTTGTTTGTTTGTTTGTTTTGAGTTGTGGGAGTTCTTTGTATATTTTGAATATAGACCCTTCTCAGAGGTTCTTTTTGCAAATATCTTCATTCATTCACTTGGTTTTCTGTTGGCTTGTTGATGGTTTCTTTTACTGTGCAGAAGCTTTTTAGTTTGATATACTTCCATTTATTTATTTTGGCTTTACTTCCCTTTCCTTGGAGGTCAAATTCATAAAATCCTCTCTACATCCAAGGTCCATGAGTTTAGTACCTATGTTTTTTCTATGCAATTTATTGTTTCAGGTCTCATATTTCGGTCTTTGACCCATTTGGAGTTAATTTTGGTATATGTTGACAGATAGCAGTCTAGTTTCATTCTTTAGCATGTGGCTTTTCTGTTTTTCTCAGCACCATTTATTGAAGAGGCTTTCTCTTCTTCACTGTATGTGTTTGGCTCTTTTGTCCAAAATTACTTGTCCATATACGAGGGTTTATTTCTGGACTCTCAATTCTACTTCATTGGTCTGCTTGTCTGTTTTTCTGCCAATACCATGCTGTTCTGATTATTGTCTCTTTGTAGTATAATTTGAAGTCAGGAAGAATGATACCTCTGGTCTTGACCGTTTTTTCTCAGGATCGCGTTAGCTCTTCAATGTCTTTTGTGATTCCATACAAATCTGATGCTTTTTGGTTCTATTTCTTTAAAAAATACCATCGGGATTTGGATGGGAACTGCATGAAATCTGTATACTGCTTTGGGTCCTAAGGTCATTTTAACTATGCGGATTCTGCCAACCCATGAACACAAAAGATTTATTTCTTTGTGTCTTCAATTTCTTTGAATAACACGTTCTAATTTTCAGCATTCAGGTCCTCCACATGCTTCATTAGGTTTATTCCTAGGTATTTTATTCTTTTTGTTCCAATTGTAAAAGGAATAGTTTTTTCATTTCTTTTTCTAATAGTTTGTTGTTAATGTATAGGAAAGCTGCAAATTGTCGTATGTTGATTTTGTATCCTGAGACTTGTCTGTATTGGTTTATTGCATCTAATAGTATGATAGTGAAGTCTTCAGGGTTTTCTATCTAGAGAATCATGTCATATGCAAAACGTGACAATTTGACTTCTTCATTCCTATTTCGAATGCCTTTTCTTCCTTTCTTGTCATGCTTGCTCTAGCTAAAATTTCCAACACTACATTGAATAATAGTGGTGATAGCAAACAGCCTTGTTTTGTTTCTGAACTTATAGGGAAGATTTTTAGTTTTTCAAACTTTAGTATGGTGTTAGCTGAGTTCTTGTCATATATGGCCTTTATTATATTGAGATACTTTTCTTCTATATGCATTTTATTGTTTTAATCATAAATAAATGCTATATCTTGTCAAATGCTTTTTTTGCATCTACTGATATATCATTTTAATCCTTTATTTTGTTTCTGTGGTGTATTACATTGATCAATTTGTATATGTTGAGCCATCATTATGTCCTTGATCGTGATATATAATCTCTTTAATGTTCTATTTGATTCACTGGTATTTTGTTTAGTCTTTGCTTCTGTATTAATCCGAGATACCAGTCTACAGTTGCGTGTGTCTGTGTGTGTGTGTGTGTGTGTGTGTGTGTGTGTGTGTGTGTGTGTGTTATCTTTACCAGGTTTTGATGTCAGGGTAATGTTGGACTCATAAAATGAGTTAGGAGGTATTGCCTTTTTAAAAAATTTACAAAAGTTAGAGAAGAACAGGTTTTAAAGAATCTTTGCATGTTTGGTAGAATTCCCTGTGAAGCCATCTGGTCCTGGGCTTTTACTTTAGGGGAGGTTTTTAACGATTATTTCAATTTCCTCATTGTTGATCAGACTATTTAGATTTTCTTGTTCTTTGTGATTCAATCTGGGAAGGTTGTATATTTCTAAGAACTTGTCCATTTCTTCTAGGACATTGAGTTTAGTGGCATATAATTTTTCATCGTATTCTTGTACGATTCTTTGTATTTCGGTGGTATCGGTTGCAGCTTCTCCACTTTCATTTCTGATTTTGTTTATTTGTGCCCTTTCTTTTTTTTCCTTAGTGAGTCAATCAGGGCTTCATCAATTATATAGATCTTTTCAAAGAACCAGCTCTTTGCTCCATTAATGTTTTCTATTGCCTTTTTGTTCTGTTTCATTTCTTCATTTCATTATTCTCTAATTTTTATTATTTCCTTCCTTCTTCCGACTTTGGGCTATGTTTGTTCTTCTTTTTCTTTTTCTTTTTTTTTAATGAAGTAATGTTACATTGTTATTTGGTATCTTTCTTGATTCTTGAGATAGTCCTGTAATGATATGAACTTTCTTCTTATTACTGCTTTTGCTGTGTTCCAAAAGTATCGATATGTTGTATTTTTCTTCTCGTTTGTTTCTATGTATCTTTGGATCTCTTTTATTTCTTCTATGACCCAGTCATATTATAGCAGCATGTTGTTTAATCTCCACATATTTTTCTTGCTTTCTTTTTGCAGTTGGTCTCCACTTTCAAAGAATTATGGTCGAAAAATATGTTTGGTATGATTTCCGTTCTTCTTAAATTTGCGAAGGCCAGTTATGTGTCCCAACATATGGTCCATCCTTGAGGATGTTCCACATGGATTGGAGAAGAATGGATAATGTGATGTTTTGGCATGAAAAGCTCTGTATACATCAGTTATGCCCAATTGGTCTAATGTGTCATTTAAGGTTGGTATCTTCTTATTGATTTTCTGTTTGGATGAAAAAGGCTGCCTGTTTATCTGTGGCTGTTTTCTTTCCAGTAATACTGGCCTCCGTGCTTCAGCTGCCTTTCCTCTATATCTCCACTTTTGTTGCTAGGTCCAGCTGCAGTGTGTGTCTCAGTTCCCGGGTCTCCAGGCTCCGTGCTCTGTAGACTGACACTTCATGCTGCATTGTCCCCGGGGCTCACAGCTAGCTCTGGGAGGGTATAAGGAGGCGTGCTGTAGGCGGCTTTGGGGAGACGGCCAGGTCCCGTGACTCAGCTTTCTGCCTGGCAATAGCGGTTGCTAAAACACAGCTGTCACCACTCTGTATCCTCTCTCTATGCTGGTTTCTACCCTGGTTTGCAGGCTCCGCCACGTGGAATACGCTGATCGCTCAGGCAGGAATGTTCGGGGCTGCAAAGAGTGCAAACTGCCTCCTAATTCCCGCCCCCCTCCCTCCTGCATCCTGCTAGGAGCTCTGGGCAGTGACTGCAGCATCATCTTGGCTCCTCTTTCCTCTTCCCGATTCGCCCACCTTCAGATGCTCTGATGTGCAGATTTCTTAGGTGAGTTTTTGTGCTAGACTGGGTATTTTCTCTTGGATTGTAGCTGTTCAGTTTATTGTAATTTCAAGTGTACCCCTCAGGCCACCATGCTTCTGATGTCAGAATATTTCCTTCATTTTAATAATCAAAGACACTGTAAACACACATGCACAAATACACACAGTCTGCTAATGAGAACATCTGGTCGGCTTAAGGTCACCAGTGTAAGAACACTAAAAGGAAATAAAGTTTAAAAACAATATGCTAGCAACTGAGACTTTACTCCATGTGAAGGTCAGAATTCATATAAGCATTTTTAAACACTGGAAAAGTCTTGGAGTCGAATAATTAAACTCGGGGTATCCTTACTAAGTACAGGGACTCCAAACTGGAAATATGAAGATATTGAAATGAAATTAGAAATATCAGAGTTAAAAGTTACATTTAAAATTCTTTCTTCCATTTGTAAATATCTCTTTTCTTAAAGTTAAATACAAAAATGACATCCACACAATTGATGTTAACTCCTTCTATTACTTTGCCTAAAAAAGAAATTGAAAATAAAAAGAACATGAGCATGTCCTATTTTGTTCTGTACTCTTTTCTAGAGTTAAAATTGTTTTATAAAGTTTACCTGATCTGGACGTTCGTGTAGCCTCCATTCCTACTTCTTTTTTAGAAACAAAGTCTGTCACTTCAACCTTACGCTAAATGGGTTTTGAAACAAGATGGATAAAAAATAATGTATATTTCATACATGACATACTTAAGAATTCAAGATAAAAACATATAAAAGTTATTACCTTCAACCGAGGATATAGGTTGAGAGAATCTAAAAAGCAAAGGGACATATATTCAATTATTTGTAAATATATAAACCAACTATACATTCAACTAGAGCCAGTATGGAGCTGAAACCTCACGTTTGGCTTTGGAAATGACGTATAATGACTTAGAATAGATTGCTGTTTTCTTGTTTTTTGACTCCTACCACTACTGCCTAACCCCTCAACTTTTAGATTCAGTGTCTCACTGTTGGTATTCAATAACAGAAATGTACTTCAAGTCAAACGTTGAAAAATATTATCAGGAAGGCCTCAAGTACCAGAGTGCTATATACCTATAGGATATCTCAGAAGTGTCTACTGAAACTGAACATCCCCCAATTTCAAAATCCACACGCCTGTTCTAACTGCTTTAACATCATAAACAGGGATTTAGTGCAACACGAATCAAAACTGAATCATCCCTATAAATAAGAAGATAACTTTTATTCTCATTTTAAATCAGAAATCATTCTGCCGATTTTATTTTAAAATTTGATGGGAAGATTCATCAAGATAAGGAGAGATTTTAATTACCATACGAATTGCCATGGCGTTTATGTACAAATACTTGTTCAATATTCACCAAAAGTCAAAAAACGAAACAGCACAGCAATTTATTATGGATGATGCAATTGAGACAAGTACCATGTGAAATCATCATATTACAGCTATTAAAATGTTAAACTCCCCCAAATTAAGTAAGGGCTGTAATTACTGTACAGAAAAGTTTTCGCACAGCAAGACTACGACTGCAATCCTCAGCAAGTTCCGCTTGAATGGCTCACCCTTGGTTGGTGTCTGGGAACCTGGTGGGAGAGGGTTCCACCATTCCCTAACTGACAAGAGGGGCTCACTGGGCCTCGATTGTCTGTAGAAACAAGGTGGTTGATGCTGAGCACTTGCTTTCCTTCTGGGAGTCTGGAGATTTGGTCCATGCCAGGGGGAGGATGCCTATGTGACTAGCGTGCCAGAAAAACCTCGGGCACTGAGCTCAGTGAGACTCGGGGCCCGGTAGACGACGTCTCAGAAGTGGACACAGGAGGAACCAAGCGCATCCTGGGAACTCCAGAGGGAGACCACTCTTAGAAACTTGCACCTGGTTTCCTCCACACTGTGTCCCAGGCCCCTTCTCTCTTTCTGGACTTTGCTTTGATCCTTTCACTGTACTAAACCACAGGCATGAGCACAATGTTGCTGAGTGCTGTCAACTTGCTAGTAAATAACAGAACCTAGGTGTGGTTTTAGGAACCTCTAACAAAACTGTATTACATCAAAGGTTTATTATCTGGGTTAGCGTGTTGTACGTGATGATGGTCGAAAGGTTATTTCACAGCATACCTGCTATTGAATTTTTATTTCTGGATAATTCTTCTGTAGAATCTTGCAAATCTGTATCTGTTTGACTAATGTCTTAAAGGGATAAATAAAACAATGATGTCAGAAAATAATGTGAAACAGGCAACAATTCTACATCAATCAGAATAAAAAATAGAAAATCCTAATGACAACATGTTCTATAAGTTCCTATAAAAAACGACGAGATCCCACTGTCAATTTTATCTGACTAAGCAGGGTTTCAATTTTATAATAGTTATGCATCAATCAACTGTGATCACCAGAGAAAAACATAGCTATCATATATAGTATAATAATGTACTGCCAATGATAGAGCTTTATTTGTTTAGAATCTTTTTCTTAATATCTCATAAAACTAAAAACATGCCTTAGCTATTAAACGGCAATGCTTCACAGACCAAGTGAAGCAGTCAAAAGACACTCGATATTTAATAGCAAACTGTTAAGCAGAAAATGAATAAATGAATAAAAATTCTGTTTTAAAAACCACAGAATAAACCAGAGACAGCAAACACGATATTTTGAGCACCTTCAAGGCCAAATCTCTACTTCAACTTTGTGTTTCCTATAACTTCTAAATCAACCTACAGAAGTTCTTTCATCAGATTCTCTAATTTAAAGTGTCCTCATATGGTTCAGATTGCACAATGCACTGGTGCCACATCCGGGTAGTACGGTAGCATTTTTGTGATTTTAGAAATTTTTTGTACTTTTTTTATAAGTTGTGACTCGACGTAGGCTCTTTGAATATTTATTATGATTATCTTCTGCCTAATGGTGACAGAGCCTCTTGTTCTAAAGAAATTACAGAGTCATGACAATTATCCAAATGACACAAGGAAACAACTTGTTCTACAAATGATGTCAACATCTCATTCTCTTCCGACTCATGTGGAATGAAGGTGATAATAGTGAGACCTCGTTGTTATAACAATAAATACAATAACCTATGCTTTTCAACAAGGCCTTCCTTTTCTGAATTCCCTACTATCAGTGGATGTCTTCAAAAAACAGTCTCATCGGGATTGCTGCTCATGTTACTGACAATGTTTCAAAGTTCTCACTGTTTGCCATTTGATTGTGGTACCAGGAAGTTGTTGTTGAGTTTCTAGTTTTAGTGACATTTTTAGTGAGACAAATCACTCTGTAAAAACAACTATTCACTTCTAAATGGAATCCATTTGCTGTAAAATTCAACAAAAATCGATATTTTACAACAAACTAAATTGATTATAAGGCGATTACAGAGGAAACATGTAACACGCACACTTAAAAAAATTTTCTTTTGGCACAAAAATATCATATGAGATTTTAGGTGTCATGCTTAATTAAATGAATTTCTTTTCAGACAATACTACCGCAGATTTTTACATACCTACAATTCATTTAGACAATATTCTCAATACTAGACTATTAAGAAAGAAATTCCGAGAAAATACTACTTTTTATTAACAAAATTTTCTGTCTTTAATGTTATGTATAGTAGGGCCAACAAGAGTAATTCACTAGCAGAAGCCTTACCTTGATTGCTATTCTGAGACAACTGTTTACAAATCTCTTCTACTTTATAATCACGAATTAGTCTGTAATTGCTGTGTAAAAAATGGTGATAAATAATGTTACTATCTTTCTATTGAAATGAAAAACATTTACCAAATATGTGATATTCTTATAGCATTTCAGATATCAGAGGTAATAATAAAACTTTAATTATTCCATACACTTCAAATTTGTAAGTTCTCTGTATTTTTTATAAAGCATGTGATTAAAGAAGAAAACAAAGTAAGGTCTATCACTCATAAATTGAGGGCAGTAGAGTTCAGACAATTAATTAGATATAGCTTGACAGAGAGGCAAGTGTCATGAACCCAGAAGTCCTAGCTCTGTAAACAGCAGGCAGAAACCTTAGAGAGATCGAGACCAGGCTCAAACTACTACTATCCTCTCTCTGATGACTCAAACACTGAACCAGCAATATCTTTATTAGAACAACACTTAATCTCCCTGCCCATTCCAAAGATATGACTGTACTTGCACATGGATACTCATGAGTCAGGGATGGGCCTGAGCTAACTGAACGCCAAATGACTGCCTTTAGATTCAGAGCTTTCTGTTGCCTGGCTTCCATGGGAGGCATAATTGTAAATATTTTGAACCCTGAGGAAGATTCAAGTCACTTGGGAGATTTTCATGATTCTAGAAAACAGATCACTTGAGGGGCCAATCTTCATTATAGACTCTCAGGCAAGTTGGTGCCTACTACTCCGGGAGGGTGACATGGACCTTCTATGACCTGAGAGGTGCTCTACAGGATATCAGGTGGCCTTGGTGTAGAAATCTGGTAACAAAAGAGAGAAAAATATGACCTTTTCCTGCAGCATTATTTAAACATCTCAGCTTAGAATGGTTCCAAATAGCATCTGCTAGCAGATTATGCAATAAAGATGCTCAAAGAGTAATGCATCCTGAAGGTCTGAGCTCAGATGTGGCTCCATACAGGTTTTGAGTAGGGGCCAAAGGGTTGTGTGCCCAAGGCCTGGAGGCCCGGCTGACAAAACTGGTGCTTTGGAATAGTGGCTGAGCAAAAAAGCACATGTGGATAAACATTAAAAAAAAATGTAATATTGAAGTCCAAGTGCGGATCTCCATGAAGACTGAGGCATTTGGATCAGCAAGGGCAACCTGGGAGCAGAGGTCACTCATGACCCCAGGACCAGTTTCAAAGAGCCGCTGTGCAGCAATTCTGTCAGTAGACACAACACACTGAGTACAGTGTCCTTCTTTACATCTCCATCTGACAAGTGACAGAGGATTGTCACCTTTGGATTTAGAAAATCTTAGGCGTTTAAAAAATTCAAGTGGGAGAATATAGGAAATAGCCCCAGAAAACAGAATTTTCTGCTAAACTCACATTTCAAGTCCCCAAAGAACAAGCGAGAGAAGAGACATTATTGTATCCCATGCACAGGGCTTATACTTGGAATGAACAGGTCACATTAGGATCCCGAAGGATAAAGGATTCAAAGTCCTGAGATAAGGAATCTATACCCACTGCTGCTTCTAACTTGTCCAGCCTTTAACTGGTCTCTGTCTGAGGAGGGACTCTAACTCACTGCCATTCCCAAACTGCCTGAACCAAACTGTGACATCTCACCTGTTATGTAAGAAGTAAGAGCTAAATTCTTTTAAACCTCATTTTTGTGATCACTAACATTTTAATAGAAATACTTACAAAGTAAGACCCGTCTTAAAAGCATGTTCTTCTGCAGTAGATCCATTTTTATCTTCTGCCAACACGTTGACACCTTCCTGAAGAAGAAGCTTGACTAGGTCTGTAGATGAATCGTTTACAGCAAGCATAAGAGACGTTCTAAAATAACAGAGAGTTAATTTCACACTTCGGAATGTTACTGAAGTTATTTAAACAGTTAATTTGAAATCTTTTACCAAGATTACGTCTTGCCTGTGTCTGTAGAATTCTCCGGTTCCATGTTTAAGTGTTCATCTTTAAAATACCTCCAAGTATAAAAGGAAGGGACAAAAAGGAAGCCTCTTGCCCCACTTGGGTTTTACATAGAACGTGCTCAATAAACTCCTCTAATAGAGAAGAAACTATACTGAGAGCTCTTATCTGAACTAAGTAAAGATTTAGATGAAGAATTACCTGTTTCATCCTTAGTCTCACATATTATATCTCAAAGTCAGCTAGAAGTCAGGTGACTAAGAGCTGTTTTGCAGGTTCTAGACAACAATATTAATAATAATTATAAGAAGAATTGTCCTAGAGTTTATGATACTGATAAGCGTGTGCTAGGCACTAAAGTAGATGCTGGATAATCGAGCACACACCATTCTTGCGGGATATGTTCTTATCCTCCTATTCATGTCAGGACACATATTTGGTGATGATGAGTAGTGTTCCCAAGGTCACACTCCTGGTGTGTGAGAGTCTTGTGTGAACTGAAAGCCCATCTCATTTTTTCTTTATACTCACCTCTCATTTGTCTTTATTAAGGAAAAGTTCATTCAGTTAAAGTTCTCTTTCTTCATCTACCCACGCCAATTAAAAATAAAAACATCAAAATATACCAGAAATTAAAAATGATAAAAACTAACGAACCCATAGTATCTGGGAGCAGTAATTCATAGTCACTTAAGAATAACTTAACAACATCAGTATTTCTTAAACAAAGCAATTTAAAGCAAAGAATCATCCAAAAGACAAAATCAAGTCCTATTTGCTTCATATGCATCTTTTAAGTAAAACTGTACACAAAGTCGAGGTTAAAAAAACTATGAGAGACTCAATTCCATATTGTAGTGTAAAGTAAAAGTTAGAGTTCATACAATATAAAACTAATAAAGCTCTTTTGAAATCCCTTGAGTTAATATAAGATCATAGGACCAAAAATATTAGATTAGAATGACATCAGTCAGTATTATAAATAAATATGAATATGAATACTGCATTATCCTCTTCTTATAGGACGGTCAGAATGACTTTTACATCTAACGAATGATGCCTTGATATCTTTCACTACATAAGTCTAAATTAATCCTCCTCTTATTAATTTAATCTTTCTGACCTGAGTGACTGTTACCACTCTAGAACAATATTAAGGTTAAGAAAAAGAACAAACAACTGTACCTTTTAAACCTATCGACTGCATGTATATTTGCATTTTTCTTTATTAAAAATTTTGCCATTTGATGTCTGTGTTCATTGATAGCAAGTAAAAGTGGTGTGAGTTCATCCTGTAAAACAGCAAAAACCATTTAGAACTGATGAGATTACGTATCTCGAAACTGAATTTTAAAGCTTATAAAAGATCCTCAGAACGTAAACATATAATGTAGCAAGTAGAGAACAAGTAGCCCTCTGGGCTGTCTCCTGCTGCTCCTTCTCTTTAAAATACCCTCCTCGACCCTTCAACACATTTACTGCAACATCCTTCTCCAACACTCTCTTCAAACACTGACAGCACTGCTTCCAAAATCCTGGCTCCTCTCACACTTTATCTATCATAGTATTCGGTAGTTATCATATGGCTCCCCATTTAAACAAAGAGCTTTTGGAGGGCAGAGGCCGGTTTTTTTACCTCTGTATCTCCAAACTCTAAAACGTAACAGTAAACACTTGAAGTATTTTTATTGAATTAATAACCTAAATGATTATCACTGGAGCAGTGTTTCTTAAATCATATTCCAAAGAATATCTACTTGACTCGAAGTTAAGTACTGTGCCCCAGGAGGAAGACTCCAGAGAGATCGCCTGGGTTTGCGAAGGATGACAGAATATGCTTTGTATGCTTAGTACTAAAGAAATGTTTAACATGGCTTAATCCCAATTTGATAATATTATTTTTATGCCAAACATTAACACTTCAGAAATTATAGAGTCTCAGGGATACAGTTTTGAGAGCTTTCCAACAGACGTGAAGGTTTCTCCAGCTTATACAAACTTGCTGGATTCTCTTCTATCAATGCTATCAGGACACCAGGTGTCAGCTTCAGGCACCCCTGCTCTGAAAGGGTCACTAAGGAAATGGACTCTAAAGTAAAAAGACATTTTTAGTGATTGCTTCAATTAAACGGCTCATGGGTTTTCTCCGTTTAGAGGATGATAGATTTTTATCTTGGCTGTTAGAAAGCACAATATGAAATTTTATTCTCAATTATAAAGATAATCCTGAGACCCAAATGCACATCTGCCTTTTTGAAAATCCCTAAATGGCTGGCAGGGTGGCTATGAGCACTGTGGATGCTTTTGCTGACAGTCCAGACATGACCTGACCAACTTGCTCCAATCCTCAGAACCTTGGCGTTCTGCAGTGTTCACACCCTGTGGCCTGCAGCTTCTCTCTGCATCCCCAGAGGAACCCACTTCCTAAGCCCCTGCCTCCATCACAGCCAACCCCCACCATCGCTTCACTACTCCAGGCCTTCTGTCACTTGCAGGCTCTGAGCCTATCAGCCAGTCGCAGGCACTAACAGGAAGTTCTTAACTCTGGGGTGAAAGGGGAGCTGGCATACAAAGCTTTAGCTTTTCTGTGGACATGACATCTCTCCAGCCCTTCCTGACTAGGCTTTGGAGTTTGTTCCACAGTGACATGGCCTGATATATAATACACAGTGTACAGATTAGAAATATAATGCTTGTGGCTAAAAAAGAAAAAAACAAAAGACATGTATTTCCCATATCTTATAAATAAATGTAGTTGATCTATACCTTGTTCTTTGCTTCAATATCGGCCTTGTTTAAAAGCAGCTCCTCTGCTAGCTCCATATTCTGACCAGCGACAGCAAAGTGCAGAGCTGTGTTGCCGTCGATGTCCATCACATTTGGATTGGCACCACATTTTATCAGAATAGCAGCACATTCCTCCTGCTGGCACTGTATGGCCTGTCATTATTATGAGAAAATATAGACTTTAAATACTAGGAATTCAAAGTCAACATTCCACAAGTTTCACATGGGAATTATAGTTAAATGAGATAAACTCCTATTCATTCTCCATAATTGAATCAAACCCATCGCACTTTGACAGAGTTGGGTCTCTGTACCTTAATCAAAGCGGTCCTGTTATCGTCGTCACAGTAGTTAAGCTCGCATTTACTGTCTGTTAGGAGAGTTACCACTTCCGGATGGCCGTTGGCACAGGCCAAATGTAGAGCAGTCCTATAAAAGTGAGAGTACGTTTTAGGAAATTGGAGGGCACTATCTCCAAACACACTATTATTCATGGAATTGTAAACATTTAATGCTATTCCTATGCCTTCAAAACAAATATTTAATTTTCTTCTGAAGAAAGTACAATATTTATTAGCTTCTATCACCTCATTAATGAAAGTGCTGCCCCTGTGTATAGAGACAGCATGACCCGGGGATTCTGCTCAACTTGGCTGTGATCCTATTTTTACTCTGTCACTTCTTAGTTATCAGTGAGTCTTTCTGTACCACTATTTCCTCATCCAAAAATGGCGATAAAAATAATGGTTTTCTCACAGGACACTGTTGATTGCTTAAATGAGAAGCTATGCAAACTGTTTACTACAATTCCTAGCACTGAACACAGCTCAATAATTGTTAGATAAAATTATTATCATTATTACTATTATGATTATTTTACAAAGACAATATTTCAATTTAGTAACATGATATCATTACACCTTTTTTTTGTAGCTATGTCTTAAGGATTAGAAACGACATACTATTTCGATGATTCTGACATGCGTACGTTCTCACACTTTAACATCTCTGACACTAAAATGCAATTTATAATGCAGGATGCCTTTCACCTATAATTGTCCGCGTTTTCAACAGTTTCTTATAGGTGCATAAAACAGTGGGCATCATACCGTCACCCACGTGCCTTACATTAAGTGAAATAATGGTCAATACAACAGACTCTTGCAGTTCTGGACATTTGGTTGGCATTGAAGTCAATTTTAGTTTTTAAAAACATTATTAGGAAAGAAGATTAAAACAACAAAACAAAACAGGAAAAGAATTGTTTTCAAGCATGTCTCACTTTGCTTTTCCAGAAATTTTAAGTGAAAGGGAACTCAGGATTCAAATGAATAGGGATGGCTCATTTTATTCAATAGTTAGACTTCGAGACTGTTTGGAAATCAGATATTTTCAATAACCAACGTTAGATTTAATACTATTCTTCACTTTCAAAAGGGCAGTAAAGGTTATCTTTTATAATTTTCTACCTTCAGTAATACAGGGAGAAAAAGCTTCAATTGTGATTAGGTCCTAAAACTACAATTTCGAATTTCTCGTTTGGCTCATACTGGACAACAGGAAGTTTTGAAGGATGAAAAGGGCCTGAGAGACACACTGAAAGGCTTCTGAGAAGACTATGACTGCTACGAAATAGCTATTCAGGTTCGATTTGACAAACAAATGGATCAAAAATATGGATAGATATAGTTGCAGAGTTCAATAAATGAAACTTTTATAAAGTAAAACAATACTTCTGCAATAGTAATAATCACTTACATTTGCTTTTTTTTATTTCATAAGGACACAACTGACGTGATTAATCTATAATTGTTTACATGTCGTATGTAATAAAGCTGTACATGGAATTAAAACATAGGTCAGTAATAAAATATATACATAAACTCGACAGGCACAGATAAAATGTTTCCCTTCTGAAGATACTAAAAGTGGTCAGAAGATACCAATTTTCAAAAACATTTAAAAAAACAGACTGAGTAATCATTTTTATTTGTGCAAAATTCATATTCCAGCTCTTCCCCAACATTATTTCATTCTAGTAAAATTTTCCTAGGATTGCTTTCGTGTTCATTGTAGAAATCAGATTTTTAAAAAAGGAAAAGAGAATTTCACTAATAATACAAATGCTCAGAAACAAATTGTGTTATTTTCCACATATTTTTGGCTAACATCAGGTCGGTCTGTGTGTATATGCAATGAAACCAATTTTTCTCCATTTCTGATCTACCAGAGCACACCTTTGCTCATCAACATACTTCTATTATCTATAGCACCTTCAGTGGTCATGTGATTCTATTTTAGGGATGTACTACAATTCATTTATAAAACCCATTTCCATGAGTCCTTAATACATTGTTATTTTAAGCGGCATTGAGAAAAACAAATTGTATGTAACTTATCTAAATATTTCATAGAGATTTTTAGTAACGATAGAATTGATGAAATGTAGAGGAAATGGATACTTTTCAAATGTGACACTTATCACCAATTGCCTATTCGAAAGTCAAAAGCAACTCAAACTGTAAGTAGCAGTCTAAGTACCATGGTTCCTCGTCTTCACAAACTTTGAGGATGGAAAAAGGTATTTCATTCCTCATTTAACTTCAATTCCTCTGCTTACCAGGGACACCAATATTTTTCCTGTGTCTATTGGTCAACTGTAGATACACAAAAAGTACTCTGTCTAATTTCAAATGAGGGTTTTTCCTAGTTGATTTCAAAGATCCTCTGTCAAATGAAGATATACTTTTCCTCAGATAAACATACATTTTTAATATTTTGCAAGAATATTTTCTTTTCTTTTATTAATATTATTTTCAGATACACAGAGGGTTTTGACTTTTTATATTGCTTAACCAACCTCTAGAATTCTTGCTTTAGAAGTCTTTGTCACATAAAAAATGTAAAAATAGTCATTTGAATTTATTCTGGTATTTTTCTCATTTTGCATATTTAAATTTTTCAGTCTATACTTAATCCGGAACTTGTATTTGGGATAAAAAAATATAGCTTCTTTTCTCCATATCCTTCACAGCTACCTCCACCATTTATGACTAATTTATTTTTTCTACTAACATGAAATGTCACCAGTAACAGGCTCTACAGTCGTACATATATTCGGGTGGGTCAGTCTTTGTCTATTATCTAAAATTTGTCTTCATTTCATCACAACAAGAAAAGACAGCATGTGTAACTCAAAAAATTTTAAACCATATTTTTGTTGGTTCATGTAAAATTGACATATATATAGGAAGAGCGCACATATTGAGAAAATGAGTCTTCCTATTCCAGACCACAGCCATCTTCCCACTTCCAAGTTCACATCTAAGGTCTCTCACTGAAGACCACACATCCACAGGTGTGCACTGCTATAAAATAGATATTGGATTTTATCCAAAGAATTTTTAGCCCACTGCTGTGGGATTCTCGAACGCAGAGATGGGACACTGGGGCTATAAGCAGGAAGCAGCGTTTATTGATCCTGGCACCGCCTCAGCGGATTCTTATCCAAAGGCTGAGCCCCGACTGTAACGTAACGGACAGTTTTATACAGTCTTGTCATTCCTACGCAGCTACATATAAGGAAGAACATTAATTGGTTTGCAAGCTATGAGAAAACTGAAGTTAGCCAGAGAGCTCTCGAGGTTGGGGAAGGGCGGTCAGGAACGAACTCCCTGAGCAGGAAATGGCCAGGCAGGGTCAGGCTGCCACACCACAAGTTGATCTATTGTAGGAATTATTTTTCTCATTATTCACTTTTCTATAGTTTATAACATTATGGTATAAAAATGTGAACATCAAAAAATAAAATGCTATAGATACTTAATTGTGATTCTATTACTGATATTTAATTAAATTGATTTTAAAATCATCTGTAAAGTGTCTTATAGGGGCAGATAAGGTGCCCAGGTAAGGTCCCACCACAGAGGTGCTGCAGAGCCGGGCCTCAGGAGGGGAGACAGCCCAGCGCCCACTGTGACGGGAGGGCTGGGCTCCACCAGGTTGTGCCCTGGCAGGTGAGCCCTTCTCCCAGGTGCCCCCCACCCCAGGCCCACCCATGGCCACTGGCCTCACAGTCCCTATTACCTGTTCTTCTTGTCTCTGTCATTCAGGTACTTTTTTTTGCGCAATAGAAGTTTTTGCACTTTCTGGACGTTGCCCGTGCTGGCAGCTTTGTGGATTTTTCCAAGATCTTTGTCTCGGATGTGATACTTGGGCCCTGAGGAGATTCTACTGCTACAGTCAGGGACTGTATCAGCTCCATTCCTCTGCTGGATGGCTGAGGAGTCCAAGAACAACTTGTCCTTCTGTCTCCTAAAGCCAAAAAACTTTCTCATGGCGATACCGTGCAGAGCCCTGGGCTTCAGAGACCCCTCAGCACCCTCTCTGCTTTCCGTCTCATCCTGGGTGGGCTTCTAGCCTCCAGATAAGCCAACCGCCTCTCACCACGACAGCCCAGCAAGGCAACTAGGCAGTTAGGCACTTTAGAATCTTTCAGCCGCAATAATGGTTACCAAGCAACACAAGTGAGCATTCGCCTGGCAGTAGGTGATGTCACTGCCCGTGTGCACGGAGGCCCAACGGACAAGGGGACCCAGAGCACCTGCGAGGCACAGGTGTCTCCAGTCCCAGAGGCTGCTTGCAGGCAGCGCTGGTTCCCTTCAGATGTTCCTGGGAACTGGCCAGTGTTTTGCTCATTCACATGAACCCTGAAATAGATGAGCAGATATGAAAGAGGCAGAACACTGAAGCAAAAACCTAAATGAGAAAGGAAAAACTATTGCTGTATCTTAAAAATGTGAAATCTATTCATTTCTATTTATAAACTATAAAAACATTTAAAAGCATGCTCCACAAAGATAACTTCATACTTTCAAATGTTCTAGTTTTAACTTCAAAATCAATCGTATACAACAAAGACTTCCATAGACTCAAAGCAACTTGAGAATGTTACAATGCACTTGGTACTTATCTGATTTTTAAATAAGGCCTATGAACATAGAAAACTATTTTTCTACTTATTATATATGTTAAAAAAGACACAAACTTTGCTCCTTTTGCCCCTTGATTTCACCAATTAATTCAATCTAGACCAGCTAGGCAAGATCTATCCTGCCATTACTTTACTCGGTAATTTGGTCATTTTGTGAGAACTGGAAAGTATTATTACAACCAATCCTTCAATTTCACACAATTTTTTTATTGCAACCCACCTCAAACTTGTCGCTTAATCCTTCAATTGTCTTTCCCAGTGTGAATTCAGATTAAATGGATTATCAGTCCATGAATCACAGCACTATTAACAGTTCATTTTGGGGCAGTGTCACAGCATTTGTCTGGACACTGATTTTGAGCATATTTGAGTCTTGAATCATTTTTGCCCTTATAAAGCAGGGTGGAAAATATAAAAATGAACTTACCAGCACCAAGAAGCATAGATCGTATAAGCATAATACAATTATTCAACATAGACATCATTAGACATTCTGAAGAAAATCCTTATGTCGAGTGAAACAAATTAAAGGATATCTATAAAATATTAGAAGTTAATGATGGGAGATGGTAACTAAATATTAAGAATCAATTAGTAATACCTTTGAAAACTTCCTTGGGATGAAATCCTTACACCGTAACATGTTAAGATTATCATTAGGATTTTATGCGTTTCAGATTCATGTACATTTGAACCCAAACTGCCACTAACTAGGAATCATGTCCCCTTAATAAGAGTGGAAGCTTGCCGTCTAGTGGAAAGAGCACCCACTGCCTTTCCAATCTCTCATTTGAGAAGGAAAAAATCCAATTGTTGCTCCTGTTTTCTGAGTTTTCAGACATGTATGACAGCAAAGAAAGAGTGTTTCTGATGCCCTAGGAGACCATTTTGGCCCTTTGCTCACAAGCACCGAGTCCAAGTGTTTGCAGCTGCTTCTAAGCATCTCGTATGGCCTCAGCAGTGTATCGGGGTGTTTCCAAGGGTAGGAAGGTTTAGACCTTTGAAATGTGGCAAGTGACCATCCCAACATGACACCATATTTTAACATTGATAAAGACTATTTTTCAGATTATGGTCCCCAGGGCTATGGTTATCGTTACTGAAACTCTTCACTATTGGGATAAAAATGCTAGTCAAACACTGGAAAAACGTGTCAGACTATGGAGATACACATCTTACAGAGTTTTGGTTCTAAGAATACGTGCAATACATGGCAGGTAAGAGACCAGAAGGACATGACAAGAATGCTTTTATAAACAGTATTTCCATGCGCTACACATTTCCCCCTTTTTATGCATGGCATTAGTATTTCATCACACAGGAGGAAATCATTTCTTCCTGGCCTTTCATTCAGACTATGGATCTTATTTTTAACCCATAAGAAGATGATGTGCTTATGTTTACGAGACTTGGCCACAAAGTGTGACATTATCCTGATGATATGAACAGGTATTCCTATATTTTGATCACTACACTGCATTATTAGAAAACACTATTCAAAAATATCATTGTTGCATTAACAGATATGTTCATCATTTTCTTACTGTTAATTTTTCTTCCACTTTGTTCTTTGTGGGTAACTTTTGCTATTGCGCCTGTGACTGTAAGAGTAATGGTTTTCATGGCATTCGAAAAAGTCCATTTTGTTTCCATATCCCTGATTCATCTTGTCATTTGTAGAGAATTTTCTTTCTATTTTTCTGCACACATTTCTTATGCATTTGTTTTCAGTTCTAAGCCCCCAGTCAACCAAATAACAGCTGAGGCATGGTATCTAGGCTACCCAGGGTTACAAAGTGCAACTTCAACAATAATAGAGGTGTATGTTTTCTCTGCAGCAAAAGCATGCCTCTTCAGGATGCTTTTAAAGATTATGTGTCTCGTTATGTTTTGCGGGGCTGCTCATGGCCTAATATGTATTCCAGTATTCTTAACCTTTTTTTTTGAAGGTTTGCCTGACTATCCACTAGCAAATCAAAGACCAGTTATAAAATTTCTGATGGCCCCAATTCAATCTCATAAAAATGCATGATTAAAAAGCATCAATAAACTAAACACAAAGTCATGTTTCCATGCCTTGGAAATCTCATTTTAAAATGTTATATAAAATATCCTGAGAAAAATTCATTATTCTTACATTAAAATATCTTTACTAAATTAGGAAGTTTTGTCATCTTTATTATGGTACATGATCAAGCATAAAGTATAATTTTTCAGTTCTTTTTTCCTTTTTATTTCATCATTACACATTATTGTATGGAATTCAAGTATTTCATATATTACACTATAAATGAATATTATTCTCATTGTACTTTCTATATGCATTATTTTGTAAAATGTCAGCTTACTTAGTCTCCCAATATGGGGCTTTTGTGTGCATTTCTTAATGGTGTATGTATATGGACTGAAGTTTATAGAGTTTTGAAATTCAATTTATCTTCTTTTGGGGGGGGGGTTAGTGTTTTTTGTGTCCTCTCTGAGGATATTTTGCCTTTTCCAAGATTACATAATAATTATCTCTGTTTTCTTTTCAAAGTTCATAGTTTTAACTTTCCACTTGATCCATAGACCTGTGTTTGTCAGAAAGTACGCATAGAGGTTCATTTTCTTTCTGTAATGATCCAATTGTCCCAGCATCGTTAGTGAAAAGATGATCCTTTCACCAATTAACTTGGATTAACTTGGCCACTCTTCAAAAAATCAATTGACGATTTATGTGTGGCTTTATTTCTGTTCATTGGTCTGTTTGTCCATGCTAAGCCAATACCACACACAGTCATGATTACCGGAGATTTCTATTCATTCTTGAAATTAGGTTGTGCAAGTTTTTCAATGTTTCTCTTCTTTTCCAAATTTTTTTGCTATTCTAGTTTCCTTGCATTTAGATATTTATTTGAGAATCACTTATCAATTTATATTTTTAAAAAACCTTCTGGGATCATAATTAGGTTATGATGAATCTGTGGATCAATTTGGGGAAAATAGATGTTGTAGCAATAAGAGATTTTCCAGTCTGTGAACATGGTATCTCTCCTTTTATTTATGTCTTCTTCAAATTCTCTCAAGAATATCTTATACATTTAGGAAGATTTCTTTCTTCTTCTTTTTTTTTTTTAGTTTATGGCATTTTAAATAATATTAAAAATTTTTCCCCATTTTTGTACAAGTGCACAAAAATACAGTTGATTTTGATATACTTACTTTATATCATGTAACCTGGTTTCGTTCCTTTATTAGTTCCTGCAGATTTTTGTAGTTTCTTAACTATGCAACTATGTAAAGGACACATAAAGGCCATTTTCTTTCTTCCTACATAGTCTTTATTTCTTACTGATTGCACTGGCTTAAACCATCCACAAATGTGGGAAAATATACTGAGAGCAGACATCACTAGCTCGTTCCTAAGTCTACGAAAAAGATGCTCAACCTCTCATCAAGTATAATAGTCACCTGGAGGTATTTCATAACAATTGCGATCGGATCGAGGAAGCTTCTTTCTACTCCTAGTTAGGTGAGATGTTGTATCAAGAATTGGTACTGAATTTTATCATAGAATTTTTGTCTATCTCTTAAGATTATCATGTCATTTTCCTATTTTAATCTGAATGTGGCAATTTATGTGAAATGATTTGTATTATGATACCAACCTTGCATTTCTAGGATGACTCCCTTTTGGTCATGCCTTAATTTTATTTTCAAATATCGCTCTTTGTTTTGTTAACATCTTGTCAATGATGTTTGTTCCTATGATCATGAGGGATACTGGTCTGCAATTCCCTTTTCTCATAATGTCTTTCTCAGGGTTTGATATGAATCGTACTGCCTTCAAGAAATAAGCTGGTAAATAATACTCCTCTTCTGTATTCTGAAATACATGACATATGGTTAATTTCGGTTCTCCAATAGTCCTTAAATATTTGGTAGAATTGACCAGTGAAGTCATCTGGGCATCAAGTTTTTCTGAAAGGCTTTTTATTCCAAATTCACTTTCTTTAAGAAATAGAAGTCCAGTCAGATGTTTTGTTTCTTCTTGGGTCAGTTTAGTATGTTTTGTCTTACAAAGAATTTACCCATTGATCTAATTGGCCAACTGATTAATTTTTTAACATTATTTTCAAGCCTCTAGTATGCTCCCTGTGCAATTCTTGATATTGGTTGTTTGTATTACATCTTTTTTATTTCTTGATCAAGGGATGATCGATTTTACTATATTTTTCCAAGACCCAAATTCACCTGTATTAATTTTCTCTATCATTTCTCTATCTGCTATTTCATTGACTTCTACTCTTTATTTCTTCTTGTTTTCTACTTTAATTTTCTCTTCGTTTTCATGGTTTTTAATGGGGTAGTTTAAGGCATTGATTTCAACCTTTCTTCTTTTCAAAGAAAGTTATAATGATATAAATTTCCTTTGAAATAGTCTTCACTATATTTAACAATTTTTATATGATGAGTGTTCATTATTATTTATTAAAAATAAATGCTCATTTCTCATGTGATTTCTTCAAGACCATGCATCAAAAATGCATTTCACTTTTTTTTAAGGAATACTTTAACTGGACATAAAATGATAGGTTGAGAGGGTTATTTTCTTTCAACACTTTAAAAATGTCATTCCATTGCCTTCTTGATGCAATGCTCAATTAGATATCAGACTTCCATGTTACATTTTTCTTCTCTATGGAATCTGCCTTTTTTCTTTAGCTACTTAAGATTTTATTATTATTATTATTATTGGTTTTTAGCAATCTGACTATGATGTGGTTGTGTATCATGTGTTTTTTCTTCAAACCTTTTGGCTATCTTTGACCTTTAGTACCTGATTGATATTTTCCACTATATTTGGAAACATGGGTGCTGTGAGTCCAAAGAATTCTTGAAAGAGTTTGGAGGTGAAGGAGAGATATCGTAGGAGAGCTGGAGCAGTATGTGAGAGCCAAGTACAGATATTTTTAATGGGAGAATCTTTAACATGTTTAAAATCTAAAGGGAAGATTCAGTGAGAGGTAGAGACTGAAGTTACAAACTAGTCTATTATTAATACAGAAATTTCTGGGACACCTTTTCCTACACCACTATGTTTTCTGGAAATGAACCTGCGCTTATACAGAGATTTAAAAATCAAGCGACATGCTGTTTCTAGTGCTCTGGACCATCTCTCAAAGAAAGAACAGAAAGATGGTATTCAAAATACAAGTGGAAGGATTGGCCATTGAGGAAAGGAAATATCTAAGCTGGAAATGATCAATGTAGAGGCCTATTGCACTGGGAGAAGAACAACATGAAGGGCCAGAATCCAACTGTCCCGGAAGCCAGGTGACCTGTGGATTATTCAGTTGAAGGAGAAATAAATTTCATCTTTGCTTTAAGTTCTTTGGAGCAGATATTCTAACATTTGTAAACTAATTCAGGAAAAAAATTATAGCAGAAATGCTTAATCTGATGCTATCTCATCATTCCCAGGCCTTGTCCCTAACTGACCTGGCAGGAGTCAGTCTCAGAGCTATAAAACTGACATGGAAAAATTTCACAAATTCAAATTGCTTTAAAATTCTCATCACAGAAAATGTGAGCTTAGAATGTGTATCCCAATTCCATTTTGTAGTCATTTTGAGAAATCCAGATTCCATTTATAGGATTACTAGAATAACCAGCAGGGGAGCAATTTGATGCAATCTGCTTTGATTATAGGTCTTGGCTAGCTGAACTCATAAATGCATTAGAAATCTGGTACAAACACGTATGGCCGTATCTGAAGAATGCGGCTGGGATTCTAGTCTTTACTGATTTTAGTGCCTGGCTTGGGAATAATTGGAGTCATCTTGCTCTTTCCTTTTTACGAAAGTGATGGGATTGTATGAGTAAAGGCTTGGTTTTGAATTTGAAACTTACTCGGTAATTGAATGTCTGTGAGCAAAATTACTGCAGCATCCACCTTATTCCGTAGAATCACTCCCCCCACATGGAAGTCTTGGCACAACCAATGCAAATCACAAATATGATTCCACCTGTGGATTCTTAGTGCAGTGACCCTAGTTCTATAGAGTGTATGTAACTCCATGTTTGAGGGAAGCTTATAATCAAACTTTATCCAACCGTTTATAATCTCGTAAAAAAGTGTAAAACCTCCAAAACAGCCATGTGCCAAACTTTTTTTAACTAGAAAATTGATGTTATCTTATGGTTATGGAGAAGGAAAAATAAAAATTCTATCTCACTTTTTGTATATATGAAAGAATCATTGTGAAAATCGGGCCCGCCTTCAACAATCCTTTTCCTCAGTGATCTGAAACAACCAAATAAGCCTCCTTATTCCTTCTTTACAATACTGTTAATGTGCAGGCACTTCCTTGACAATTAGACACGTGGTTTCAGCAGGAAGGTTTCAACTTCCTGAGAAAAGTGTTTCCATGATTATACTTGGTTTTCTGAATCAGAGGCAGATCTTAATATTCCGTCCTAAGGTAATGCATTCATGGGGAAAAAATGCTCTAAAACATGTTTTAGGCATTTACCTAGTAATCAGCAACTGTCTTTGAGAGATGGTCCAGAGCACTAGAAACAGCATGTCGCTTGATTTTTAAATCTCTGTATAAGCGCAGGTTCATTTCCAGAAAACATAGTGGTGTAGGAAAAGGTGTCCCAGAAATTTCTGGATTGATCAAAGAAATAAGATCAGCATGAGCCAAGATGTCATCCCGAATGGCCCACATTCTATAAACTAGACTGAGGCAAACCTCCAGGAGCTGACTCTCTGCCTCCTCGCTGTGAATACATGATGGTGCCGTGCAGAGCTGGAGCAGGTCTTCCTCTGGGCTACTGACTCCTCCAGGCACATCCACGGGCATTTCAGCTCCCGAAGATTAAAGGGATCTCCCCATAGGCGACACTATTTGGGTGATGGAAATGTATCCTACCAGATAGGACTTCTTAGTCTAAACTGGTATAGTCATTTTTAAAATTTACATTTAAACTTGATGTGATACTTTTAATAGGAAGCACTTACTTTCTTTGTAGGACTAAAACTAAATGTAGAAATTTGCACTATTTGACAGATGAAATTATCGATAGGAAGGATGGCAATAAAAATAGTGGAGGACTTGGAGGATGACTATGGAGTTGGCCAGAGCAAGGAGAGATAGAAAAAGATAAAGAAAAAGAAAAAACACGATTCGGGGAAGGTAGAGAAAAAGAGAGAGCAAGAAGGTATTACAGAAGCCTTGGGTAAAAGTGTGCAGTAAGTAAAATTCAACACTCATTCTTGACAAAACTCAGATAACTGGTATTTTGAGGAAAATTCCTTAACATAACTGTGGCAGACAGACCCAAGGATGACCTGATAATGTCTGCCTATGGGTGTTCTCCCCTTTCATAATCCCTTTCCCTTGAGAGTGGACAGGATTTGTCACTTGCTTGTAGCCATTAGAATATGACAGATGGAAAGGAATTTTGCAGATATCATTAATTCAGTTTGTTTTGAACTAATCAAAAGAATTGTTCTGGGTGAGCCTGATTGAATTAGGTGAAAACCCTTAAAAGTAGCCTGAGCCCTCTCTGGAGTGAGAGGTGCTGCTGGCTGGCTTTATGAAGCGAGCAGCGGTACTGAGTGGGCCCACACGGCCAAGTGCTGTGAATGGCCTTGCCATAGACTCAGTGCTTGTGCCTCCCTCACCCAAAGTCATGTTAAATGCTGATGTCCAGTGTGATGGTATTTGGAAGTGGGCCTTTGGATGATCATAGGTCATGAGGATGAAGCCCTCAGAAATGGGAATAGTGTCCTTATAAAAGAGGATTGAGAGCGATCTCTTGCCTCTCTGCCATGTGCCACAGGAAGAAGACCGGACTTCATAAACTGGGAAGTGGGCCGTCACCGTACACTTAGTCTACCACTGCCTTGATCTGAGGCTTCCTCGATGCTAGAACTGTGAGAACTAAATTTCTGTTGTATATGAGTCTATAAAATTTTGTTACAGCAGCTCGATCGGACTAAGATGAACCTCATAGGAACTGTAGGCCATCTCTAGGACCTGAGGGCAGCCTCCGACTGAGAGCCAACAAATTACTGGGAAAGTAAATACATGGTCATACAGTCACGAGGAAATAAATTCTGCAAACAAACTAAATGAGCTTCGAAGCAGATTCTTCCCCATTCGAGCCTCCAAACGACAATGCAGCCCAGCCGACACCTTGACAGCAGCTTTGTGAGACCCTGAGCAAAGGACCCAGCTAAGCCA
This sequence comes from Pteropus medius, assembly GCF_902729225.1. NCBI lineage: Eukaryota > Metazoa > Chordata > Mammalia > Chiroptera > Pteropodidae > Pteropus > Pteropus medius. The sequence continues at coordinate 100,777 of NW_024346202.1, read as the reverse complement.
TGCCCAAATTCCTGATCCTGAGCAAAGGACCCAGCTAAGCCATGACCAAATTGTGACATAATGGGTGTGGTTTTAAGATGTTAATTTGGTGGGATTCTGTTACGCAGCAATAGAAAACTAATACACTAATCAAGGACATCTGCTTAAAAAAACACACACACTATTTACATAATTAGAAAAATATACTGCTTCCCCTTTGCAATTTCAACAAGACATGGATATCCACCATCCCTGCTAATATTCAATAACATTCTTGCAATAAGAAAGAAAAAGAAATGAAAACTCAAGGAATTGGAAAGTGGAAAACAAAATCATCACTATGTATAAATTATATGTATATACTGGTAAAAATTCCAAAAGAATCTGCAGATAAAACAATAGAGTAAGAAAAAATATGAGAGTTTATTAGGCAAGATACCGAATTCAAGCTCAAAATGCAAAATATCGATGTTATTTCTATAAGGTAGCAACAAGCAGGAAATGAAATTAATTTTAAAATTAACATTTATAATAAGATAAAAACATTTATAATAAGATCCTTGCCTATGAAGGATATTACTGAGACAACTAGAAAAATCTGAAGAAGGTTCATGGGTGAAATATGAATACTGAACCAATTTTCATTTCCTGATTTTGACAGTTATACTATAGTAATGTAAGATTTTCTTTTTCTTGGGAAATAAAAACTAAACTAAAGCATTTATGAGTAAAGAAGTATCACGTCTATAACTTATAAATGGTTCATATATAATATGTATGTATTATATACCTACACTCTATTTATCTAGAAAGAGAGAAGGACAAAAGCATAAAGAAAATATAGTAAAATGTTAACTTTTAGAGAATGAGATCCAGGAATTCCTCGTACCATTCTTGCAACTTTTCTGGAAGTCTGAAATTGCCGAAACAGTCTATTTGTAAAAGAAAAATAAACTTTTTTAAATGATATTAACAAATTATGATCCATTGGATAAAATAAACAATGAATCCATACTTATAAATAAGTAAATAAATCAAAAGATTGATGAGGAACGGAGATATTCAAATGTTCTCAAAGTACTTCCCTGTAAAACACTAATTAATTAAGCAGGGAAAAGGGCACATTACAGAGAGAAAACCAGCAGAAACTACCTTCAGTGGTCAAGGTTAACATCACCACTACTGGGTACACCTGAAACTGATATCATGTTGTACACCACCAGTACTTAAAAAATTTTTTTAATGTTAAAAAAAGAAAAAGAACATTACCAATAATGGGACATATCAAAATTGTTGGTCACATCACAGGCCCACTTCTGTGACACTGCTGCTAAAAACATGATCTGTATCTTATAAGTAAATGTCAGAAAAACCCACTTTGAAAGACATTCTACGTGACTGGAATTTACTCTTCAAGGTCAGGAAAGACTGAGAAACTGTCCCAGACTGAAGGAGACGAAGGGACACGACAACTACGTACAATCCATGGACTTGAGCAGGGTCTTTTGCTGTGAAAGATACTGTAGACAAGGAGAAAGACTTGGAAAAAACGTGAAGATTAAATGATGAAATGGTTTAGTGTTAATTTTCTGACTGTGTAGGTGGCATGGTAGTTAAGGGGAAGGTACTGACACATAGGAAATAAAACATTTAGGGATGATGGCGTAGTGTCAGCTATTTACTCTCAAGTGGTTCTGGGAGAAAAAGTTGTCTTAAAAGTGGAACTTTTCTCTCATCTTAAGACTGTTCTCAAAAAAATAAATCAAAAATTAATCAATATATAGAAAAGGTGAGAAGCCTCAGGCAAATCTTATTTTCCATGAGGATGGACCTATGAATCAGTGTTTAAAATTACATATAATACATTTTATGGTACTATAACAATTATAATACATCCAAACGTTGATGGTAGCCGTCGCTGCAGATATCAAAATGTTGTCTGTCTAAATCTTTAGTTTCACATATGGTGATAAAAATTGGAAAATACAAAAAAGCTGTCCATGTACGCCCCTAAAGTATTCATGGCAACTTGGTTGTTGGGTGTTGTTTAAACAGCTGGTATTTGGTAGTTTGAGCATGTAAAACTGAATAGTGCTCATTTTCATTCCCAAAATCTGCTGGATGGAGTTAGCTAGATGCTAAAAAAACATAATTAAAGTACCACATAAATTTGCATTATCCACATGTGATACACAAATAGTTTTCTTTAATAAAGATTTTTGCACGGTATGGGGTTAATGGGAAACAATTAAACAATATACAAACAGCCCAGTAAATAAATTTTTACTCTTTATGTTTCAGATCATATAATTTTTCTTCAAAATCTGTACATATTTTTGTGACATTTTCAAAACTAAATCTTGATACAGGCTTAAGTCATCAATAGATCATACAAGAGAAGAGAGTCTACAGGATTCAAATTCAAGTTCAGCTTCAGCTGGAAAGAAAAAAATTATATTCTTTATCTAAAATACAACTAAGTATACGTGTTAAGAAGAATGAAAAAGTTTATATGTGACCACAATACACAATATGGCGTTACTAAAATATAATTTCCCAAGATTGCACACTGAATTAATTGCAATCATGGCTCAGTGTCAGTTTTTGGTTTTCTCCATCTTCATTCATCTATCCCACAACCATGTGCTAAGTTAGTATGGCAAGCACTAGAGTAACAAAATGAAGATGACACAGTCCACTTCTGAATAATTACATAGTATAAATGAAAAAATAAAAACAGATAAACAGGTAATCTCCATTTAGAGTCATATATACCATGACAAATATAAAACAGGACAGTACTGAAACACACAGATGAGACATCCGAGTTTTGTGTCGATATTGTACACTTTTTGGTGGTGGTAATATTGAAGATGATACCTGAATGACAAGGAAGAATTATGCCAGATAAAGGGAAGGAAAGATGCAAAGACAAGAGATGAGGAAAAACATTTGTGGAATTAGAAGTAGTCTAGTTTGGCTAGACGCTAGAGCAAAGGGGCAGAATAGAGTAAGGAGCAAGAGATATGGCCGAATTATTAGGCAAGAACTAAATTGATCTGGGTGTTTTTATTCCTGCAAAGGAATTAGGAGTTTCCCTCCTCAGGGCAAAAGGTAGACCAAGGACAAAGTCAATGACTAGAGATGGAAATGTCACCCAGCAGGTGACAGCTTTAGGAACTGTAATGGCTTGGCTCAGCATTACTAGATGGGTCTGGTTAATGGGTGTTATATCACTAGCAAGAACACGAGGAGTCGATGAAGCCCAGTTTCTGACAATAGTTTCAGTGTGCAGGCTGACAGTTCCATAAGGATGGCGGAGGAAAGGAAGGGGGGAGCCGGAAATGAAGAGAGATATGTGGACCTCTGAGATTTTTAACAAGCTGTGGAATAAATGAGGAGTAAATATATACTTTATCACGAATGCTTATGCTTTCACAGTTTTCATTCGGTATGTACAAGAAAATATTCAATGCAGTATCTATTATCCAAATGTTAAAGGGATGTCATTTACTATTTACAGCTTATCTCAAAAATCAATGTTATCTAAATTGAACTAATAAAATTTGGAAACATACCTTCTTTTAGTTCTCTAAGAATATTTTTTTCCAACTCCCGCTGCATCTGAAATATATCAAATATTATTTATAGTATTAAAGTTAAACAAGAGACAGTATTATAGGAATGATATACAATTTATGAAATGTGGCCTTTAAATAATACTTTTAGAGACTAGACCTAACTTGTAGATTGCATAAATACAAAGATAATCACATGCATAAAATAAAGTTCTACAAATTATAATTTTAGATATTGAATATATGTAATATATATGACTATTTAGATTAATCTGATAAAAAGTACATCTGATATTGCATATTGAATAAACATAATTTCAGAAGGATGATGTTTGATCTGAAAGGTACAAAGACTTAAACAAGTCATGTTTTACACTGAATGCATAATTTTGCAATTTTTAGAAAAACTGCCCTTTATAAAAGCTTAATCAGTTTTTCTTTCCTTTAATAGATTTTTTCTTAAAACGAGCTTTCCATTCTTACATGTTTAGAAAATTAAAATCTTAATGTTCTAGGCTATTAATTTTTCAGCACAGAAACTTAAAATGATGAAAGTGGTACTGCATTGTTATGTGAAAATGCTACTGGCAACAAAAATTAAAATATTTTGCTGCCTATATTATGAATGAAACATTTCTTTATTCATATCAACACAAAGATTTCATAAAATCTGCCTGAATGAAGGAGAAATATGGGCCAGAGCAAGTTTTCAAACTTACTTTCTGATTCGTGACTTTCAAGAATTAGAAACAACGAACACCATGAATAATCCTTGCATTGTAACTTGGTTTCCTTTCTAGCTATTAGGGCCATTTTTGAAACATTCAGCTAATTGTACTTATAGTCTACTTAGTTATGGAATGTGCACGAATGTTTCAAACTGTATTACAAGTGTCCCCATCTACAGTGGTCTTCTTTAAACCTTTCTTCTAAAAGGGACTCTCTCACTAAATGCCCAAAACACGGTTTAAAATAATATACTGAACATAATAAACACTGTGGTGATAATGATGTGATATCCAAGCCTTTACGATGTGAACTGTGAAGAGAAATTTGTTAACTAACATGCTTCCCAACAATTTCAGAGACTGTTTTCCATACCACGTTTCTGATACTGGCGTGAGAGACAGGCTTATGAAGCTTGCACAGCTTCAGGCTTCATCTCTCCTGTAGCTGGGCAGCTCCGTTTGTCTTTGTTTTATATAGTACAGTTTCATGCAACTTTTTCTTAAAGAACAATTCTAGTGTTTGAAAAAACTTTGTTATGAAAGTCATTGATTTAATCAGCCCTGAATTTTACAACAAAGGCTCAGAGAGATTATAGGATTGCATAAGGTCACAAAAACAATTAGCTGCAGGCCAAGAATGGACTTTGAGTCTTCTTACTGAGCCTCGGGTTCTATGCCAGCTACTCCTTCCTATTCAGGAAAAATACATCCATTTTTAAGTAGAACTCAGAGAAAGCGAATATGGAAAACTTGGACATATAGCTGATTATGTTTAGTCATAAGACACGAAAAGTAACTTTCTAACTAAATTACAAACTTTAAAGTCGGAATAAAAATAAAGGACCAGAAATTAAGACCGTTAATCTATTAGGAGCAGGAACTGTGCTGAATTTAGAAAGCGCGCATTTTTTTAAACCATAAGACAGGGAATTTGAAGGAGAAAAATCTTTAATTAAACCAAACAGGCTGAAATGGAGGAAATTCTTTCTTAAAAGAACTCTTCTTTTCCTCCAAATAAAACTTGGTTTACCAAAAGCAATCAACTAATGAGCCATCCATGTTGTGGGGTATCTGTAGCAAACTTTAAAACACAAAACGGATTCCTCTTTACCATCTACCATATTTCTGTCCAAGCTCACATCATCACCACTGTGGAAGGGGACTTTCCAGGCGTTCTGTAGTGATGCTGGAGACCTGTCTCTGCATCTGGACAGAGTGCTGCTCTTTTCTCTCTCTGATTCAGCCGGGCACGACTCGGCAACCAGTGCCCCACAAGGGAACTACGCATCCCTTGGAACTACAACATGAAGTTAAAATAAACTATTTTTCAGTTCGTCTAGAAAGACTAAATCATAAACACCTCTTTCCTACCAAACAAATTAACCGAAGGAAAAATTTCCACAAAAATCTTCTCTTGCATGGCTTCTGCATGTACATACGCTTTCGTCTTCACCTTGCAAAATGATATGTTATCTGAATATTCTACTGTGAACTAACAAGAACATTTTAAATGTGCATCATGCTTAACAGTTCATAGAAGTGTTGACATTCATTTTCTTTGGTACCCAGTAGTCCAGTTGCACCACTTCAAAGCGCTTAGGCCCTATTCGCCGAAAGCCCGTCTCAAAATCTTTACTTTGCTCTCCTATCATTTATTATAATAAAGCCAATTGAAGAAACAAGGTTGAAGCCTCATTTTGCCCAAGCCTATGTGATTTATCTCTGCAATAAAATGACCATAGAAACACCATCAAAATCATAAACAAGGTGCATTGATCGAAATGGATATTTTAGGGACTGACGTGAGCACCATGGCAAGTGCGACAACACCTTTGCACCTCCCATTAAATCTACAACTAGTCAGACACCCATAACCCAGCAAAGGTTCCTCTGCTCAGCACGCTAGGACGCCTAAAAGATCCCCACATCAGTACGTGGGAAGGTGGGCTTCCTGGAATGCGTAGGGGAGGTGGGCTGGGGGGAAGGACAGGGACAGGCCCATAACTGCAGTTCCAGGCAGACAAGGCTGCGGTTCCAACCAAGTCAGAAGTGGCGGAGGGGTGGTGGGTGAGAGGGGCAGCTGCAGCATCCACCCACTTTCCTAAAAATCCAGATCCCTCCCCAGCTGCAGCAGTGCTCTCACCACTAGAGAGACCAGTAGCAGCAGCTGACAGGTCTCCAGCCTCCAGTCCCCAGCACAGCTCTGCCGGTGGCCTTAGAGAACCAGGTAGCAGCTCTGGGTGAGGCACTACGGGGTGCTCACTTACCAGCTCCCCTACCCTGGCTACATCCTCCACCCCACTACCCATGGTGGTCATGGTGGTGATGGTAGTGGTGTTGGTGCCCCGAGACCCCAGGGACCTGGATACAGTGGCGACACCCGTCACCCTGGTCACACAGGCCGGGAATCATAAGCCCACAGCTAAGCCCCAAACCTGGACCCAGGAGGTTCAAGGAGCACAGGTGAGAGAAAACACAAACTGCTGAATTACTCCAATCGAGTTACCTAAATAAGAAAAGTGTTCATTCCTCTAATAGCTAGGAAAGTTAAGCATCTTCTCTTTATCTGTTGGCCATTTGTATGTCTTCTTGGGAGACGTGTCTCTCTAGGTCCTCTGCCTATTTTTTAATTGGATTTTTGTTGTTGTTGAGTTGCATGATTTCTTTGTATATTTTGGATATTGGCCCCTTGTTGCTCAACTTCTCTAGCTATTAGGAAAACACAGATCCAAACCACAATAACATACCACTGCACACCTCCTATTAAAATGGCTATTATCAACAAGAAAAGTTACAACAGCGTTGGAGAGGTTGTGGAGAAATAGTAAACCTCGCACACTGCTGGTGGGAATGTCAGTTGGTACAGTCACTATGGAAAACAGTTTGGAGGTTCTGAGTATTTATCCCAAAATTTGAAAAGATTTGTAACAACATGTGCACCCCGATGTTCACAGCAGCGTTAGTCATGGTGGCCAAGACGTGGAAACAACCGAAGTGCCCTTTAAATGGTCTCGTATGTCATTTAAGGTTGATGTTTTCTTACTGATTTTCTGTTTGATCAATCCATAGCTGACAGTGAGATATTTAAGTTGCCCAAATGATAACTGGGTTCTAGTGAGTTTCTCCCTTTAGCTCTCTTACTGGTTGCTTTCTATATTTTGGTGCTCCTGATTGGGAACATATGCATTGTATTGATAAATGTTATGTCTTCTTGATGTATCGTCCTCTTTATCATTATGAAGTGTCCATTCCTGTCTGTCCTTACCTTTTTTATCTTAAAGTCTGAGAAATTAATCTTTTGAGTGTTATGAGGTGACCTAGCTCATAAAAAGTATTGATCTCAGATTCATTTAAATACGAAAATTCATATATGGTTAAGTGTTTAAATGTCTATCATTCGCTGATGCTTAAGGGTGAAAAAACTGATATTTAGCAAACCTTTAAAATTGTTATAAACTATCCCAAACTAAAATCAAACAGAAAGGAAGCCAAGCATCACAAAGTATACAACTGATTACTAGGCAATAATATTTGATTTCTAATATCAAAATTGAAGGTGGCTTTTCAAAAAATTTAAAAGGTGTCAGTTTAGCTACAGTTATTCAATAATGTTAATGAGCAGTAGCATCTCTTGAACATGAGAGATTTAGGGATTTTATTCAATTCAAGGAAAAAAATTGAAAATTTTGTCTTATTTCTATATGAACACATGTAATTATGACTTTTACTTGGTGTGCATTAGTCAATGAAACAGCTCAAAATTTCAACAAATTAGAAACAAGAATTATAACAGAAAATCGAAACCCAAGGGAAAAAAGATAATAACTAACCTTGAACAAGTAAGTCTCCATGCTGTTATTTGAAGTCCATGGGATTGAAGTTGAAATTTCCAAGTTTTCTCTTTGAGCAGGATTTCTATTGAGCATGAAACTCTGAGTTGCAGGACAAGGTGGCTCCCGGGCCGGCCTCGTATTAAGAATGCTGAGTAAAGATTTGTACTGTTGTTCCATCACACGAAATTTGGTGCTCACCTCTGCTAGCCTTTCATTAGCCCTGTGAAGATGGTCAAAAAGCACATGCTCAGTGTTTCATTTTTCCCTACGTGACTTGCATTTTTGAGCTTGCCATAATTCCCCCATTAAACAGCATTTTATCAGTGAAAATATGTCGGAGCAGACCTACTATATACCAATGTAGGTTTACAAGTGTTCTAAAGAAGTACAATGTTTCTAGAGGGGATTCCTAACTAACAATCAATTCAAAGTAAGGAGGGGAGAGAAACAGTTCTCAGTGATGAGGACGGCTTATCAGGTGATACTTGGTGCCTTCAGGAACAGCTGTACTTAAAACACTCTTGAGGGCGCCATTAGGCATATTTAGTAAACCAGTTTAGAGTTTAAAAAAAAAATTCCTCAAAGACATTTCCAAGCACGTGCTTTCCTCACCCTTGTACCATACACTTGTTACCTTGAAGAAATTAACCTTTTGGCACTGGACATAATTTAGAGCAGCAACCTCTTGGGGAGACCAGATAGCCTAGCTGTTGATCAAAATGAACCAAAACAGCTCCAGAGGCAATTTGTTTATAATATTGTTACCAGGGCATTGCAAGTGGGATCTGCCTGTTCTGGCCTGCACACACCCCCTCAGGCAGATCACCTTGTTATTTTTTTGCCACTTTGTCGATTATAGGGCTCTTCACCCCCATCTTAATCTTTCCCAAATTAACATGAATGCGTTTATGTAGTTTAGAAAAACTGTAAAAAGGATTCATTTCTATGTGATTTTGGAAAAACCGTAAAAAGGATCAGTTGTCTCAAGGCGCCCCCTAGTGATAGTAACAAAGATCACAATCCAAAAAGTACATGTGTCAAGGGTCAGAAAGTGCAGAGCACTTTTAACCCTTTGAGTTTGAGTCGTTATCTTCAAAAATATAGTTTAACTCGTTAATATTTCTGTTTAGCAGAATACTGACAGAAAATTGTATACTGATATTGCCATCTAGATTATAAAGCTTTAAAACCACTTAGCTTAAATAATAGTAGGTCAAGTTAACTACATGAAAATATTAAGTGAGAAAAAATACAGTCATGCCAAACCAAAAATGAAGGAGAGATGCAAACTGTTCTGGACTAACATTGTAAAGGAAAGTTCATTTCCTGACATCATTTGGCAAAATTATACTGTTTCGTTAGCTTTCACTTCCTACTAATCTCATGAACCTTGCTTGATCAAAATTATTTTAATATTTGCCTTTAGAGGCAAATTCATGAGCTAAATCAATTTTCACTGATTGCATGTTTTGGCTTACTTGTTTAGCTTCTGTGTCAATGACGTTCTAACTTGTAATTCCTCTAGGTAGAGTTGTTTATATTTTTCCAAGTCTGTTTTATTAGAATCTACTTGAGAAGCTTTCACTTTGGAGAGTTCAGATTCCAGATCTTCAATTCTGAGTTCTATGTGACTTCTTATTGAAGCATTATCATTCTCTCGGAAATGCGGTAAGTTTTCCTGAGATGCTGCTTGTGCCTAAAGCAAATACAAAGGATACATTTTTGAGATAATTATAGCCTGAATAATTACACTATGTTTGTTTTCTTCAGTTATGAGTCAATGATACCATGAGAAACTATAAAATTTTAAAATTTTAAAAATTGAACAATAAAACATAATAATCTGAGAGGATGGTACAACTTTTAAATCACAAATGTTCCTTTCTTCCTAATAGTCTTGTTTTACATAGCTAGGTCTTAAAAATAAAATGATTCTCTAGGAAGAATCATTCTCAGGGAACCATTTGGTGTAATATGATGAAAACTGAAACATTTAAAAGAACAAGCAGATGCCATTTTCCTTCCTGAAATCTACAAAACAAATTACTAGTAAGGGAAGTAGACGAAACACATACAATGTACATATCCAGAATGTCATTTGCTGTGAAATGAATTAAAGAATATTAAAGATCAATAAATTAACCTGTAAAAATAGGTCTACTTCTTTTAACTTTTTGACTATTTCCTGTCTTCCTCTCTCTTCAGTCTCATGTTTATACTGCTCGACTTCATTGTATTCTACCATATTCATTTCTATGTGATTTTGGAGAATTACTAATTTTCCTTCCAAATTTTTATTTTTATTCTTCAGTTCATCACATTTTGCTTGTATTCCTTTCAAAGACAATAGCTGCTGTCGAAGAAACTGATTTTCTTCTTCCAGACGTAGACATTTGGAAGATACAGTTTCCAGTTTTGCCTTAGAATCAGTAATCTGCATGAAAAGAGAATAGAGTTTGGTGAAGAAGGAAGTCGACTGAGAAGAGCCTAACTCAAAACCAGTATCGACTTCTAAAATAAATTCAGTTGCAATAAAATGTTATCTGTACTGTGGTGGAGTCTTAGGATGTGGAAGCTCAAATTACCCAGAATCAAGAACACGGTTAAAACCACCAGGAGTCGCAAAAAGACATTCTCTGCCGTCATTGTCTTTGCCACAAACATCTGCATTGGATTCTATACACTTTCTTGTTTGACTATTTTATGTCTTTCCTCCATGAAATGATGATAAGTTACCTCCGAGTAGAAAGTCTCTAACCTCTTCCCCCATCTTAACTCTCCATAACATTTTTAAAAAGTTTTACGGATCTCATGTTGAGTTATTTAGGCCTCAGTTGATAAATGCCTCTCAAATAGGACTCTGAAACTGAGGTTCTAACTAATGAATCTTATAAATATGGCTTCTACTGCCATAAGCCCTTTACCAAACTACAAGTGTTTTAATGTAATTTGAATTGCATCCCACAAAGAAATCATTCCCAGAGTTAAGGAGAAATTACATCTCCCATTACAAAAGTTTAGTAAAAAGATTCCTACATATTGTTGAACACAAAAATGACTAAATTTAATCATGGTAAGTCAGAATCCTTTATTACATTCCACAAAATAAGAGAACATTCTAAAGAACAAAACCAACACCAACAAAAATCTTGTAGGGATTTCAATGATATGAGTTGAGAAGAACTACTTTCCTTTAGATACAATGATTATTTGAGAAGACAAGGTGAGTGAATGTGGTATTTTAAAAATATGTCTACAAATTCTTTATTTCTTCTCCATGACTTTCCCTCTCCTCAAATATGTGCTGGCTTTAGTAAGTAACTGGTTTCTAGAAACTAGAATTATGGCAGAACTGCTGTATGACTTCAATGTCTGGCTCAGAAAATGTGATACAGCTTCCATTTGCCTTTCTCTGACTAGGGAAGCTCAGCCTGAGAACCCAGCCACCATACTGTGAAGAATGAAGCAGCCCAAGACACACAGTACGTCCTCATTTAGACTTTCCAGCTCAGACGGCCTCAGCAAATGTCCTGATCAGAAGCCAGCTTCGGCTGCCAAACATGTGCATGACAAGACCTTAGGTGATCGTAGGTCCCAGCTCTAAGTCATCCCAGCTGATGCCAAGTGAGAAACAAATGAGCCGGCCTTACTGAGCCTCGCCTAACTGCAGGTTTGCGAAAAAAATAAATGCTGTTTTGAGCCGCTAGGTTATGAGGTGTGTTTTTCTCCTCTGAGCAGCAAGAAATGACATAGATACTAATATTAAATATGGAATTCTGCCACTTAGAAAAGAGAACTAAATTTGTAGGAGTGACTTTGAATTGGGAGGTAAGTGGAACCTGGAAAAACATAGAAAAGTGTGAGAATGCAAACCAAAAGGGCATCTGAGACAGGTATAGGAGGCCCAATGGACCCTGAAGAGGCTGACCGCAAGGGCTTCTGGGCAATTGAAGAAAATGACACCGGAACCTGGATGAGAGGGAACTCTTGCTATGAAGCAGCTAAAAGTCAAATTCAGGAGAAAGGTAAGTTTAAGAAAGACCATGAACTATTAAGGAACCAGGACTTATTGGGTTCTGATATCTGTTTCCTGTTTATAGCATCTCCCACATGTCCAATTGTCAAATCATGCTAAAGTAAAGAAATGGCTTCTGGGCTAAGAGCAAATCCACAATGCCACTAGGAAGATATGGTCTAAGGATGGAGACAAGACTGTGAAACCCTCTGTTAAGACCTTGGAAAGAGACAAGATGGTGCCTCAAATTCCTTTCAGGATCCGAAGACTATACGAATTTTTAAGGCATTGTCCTACAATAGCTCCAAGGAAACCCAAGGTGAAAAGAATATCTCACGATGAAATGCGGTGGTGGCTCTAGTACTGGCACGAACCCCAATAAAATTCACAGGCAACACAATGTTTTGAAGAGAATTGCAGTAGCAAAAAACCTGCTTCCGAGCTTGGACTAAAGGAGACTAAGACAGTACAAAAAGTGGCCTGTACGTCTTACACATTCCACACAAAAGAAGCTGACTGAAAATAGAGCTGCAAGTGCAGGGTATTTTTTTATCAAAAGAGCAGAGCAAAGTGCTCAGAGGGTACAGCAAAGGGCCATGGGGAAGCGTTCCCAAAGTTAGGACTTGGTCCTCACCAAAGCACTGGCAGCGCGCACCAGGCTGCATTTCAGGACTGCTGTGGACGCGTGTGCCTCCCGGTCCCCATTTCTGAATGCAAGTCTTTAGCCATTTAGCACAATGTTGGAAGTGTAAGTGATCAATAAACTTGTCTCTTTGCTTCTCAAGTCTTTGTATTGAAAGGAATTGTCCTCAAGGGGCTCGACTCCAGCAATCACACTCCAGGCACCTCATGTGCATCTACACCTGATTAAAATGGTAAAATCTTGGACTCAATCTTGACTTCATAGTAATTGAGACTTCTGGGGGTATTAGGTAGGGATCGGTGTATTTTTTTACGTGGGAGAAATATAAACAATTATGGCCAGAGGGTAGATGAAGCTGGTTGTTAAATGTGTCTGTATGTTTTGAAATATTCCTTCCATATACAAGGGAGAATATGGGTTAACCTTAGTGACTTGCTCCTAATGAAGAGAAGATGATGGAAGTGATGCTGTGTGAATTCCGAGGCTAGTTCAGGAAAAGCAACACTGCCCCAAGTGAAACAGGAGAACAGAGACAAGCTGGCCTAAATTTTCCTAAATTTTCCTAACTTTCAATTTGTGAACAAATGTCATTTACATAAACCACTAAACTTCGGGGAGTTCTTTAGGGAACAACAGGTAAACCTCTGGATTAAAAAAGAGATAATAAGAAACATAACTCATACTGCAGAAATTATTGACATACCTTGTTGTATTGCACTGTGCTTTATTGTGCTTCACACATATTGTGTGTTTTTACAAACTGAAGGCTTATGAAAACTTTGCATTCAGCAAATCTATTGGGGAACAATTTTTCCAACAGGCTCAGATGATGGTTAGCATTTTTGATCCATAAAGTGTGTTTAATTAAGGTATGTGCATTGTGTTTTTTAGACATAATGCTATTGCACACTTAACAGACTACAGTATAGTATACACATAACTTGTATATAGGCACTGGGCAACAAAAAATTCTTGCGACACGCTTTCTTGTGAAACTTGTTTTATGTCGACAGTCTGGATCCACACCCGCAATACCTTCGAGGTATGCTTTGCTTGTAAGTCTCCTTTAAAGTGGGATCTAATAAACGTTGAGATTAATTTATTGATAACAAACAATTCTAGTAGAAAGAATCAGATAACTGGAAGAAAGACATAAAAAGCTTTTCTAGGGTTCCCTTCTGTTACATCCAGGCAGGTATGTATTTTTAGAATTTTTCCTCAACTTAAGGAATAAGGAAGAGTGGCAAGGAGACATATGATTTAAAGAAGCAATCTCCAACCTTTTTGGCACTAGAGACCGGTGCTCCTATGAGAATCGAATGCCTGATGAGCTGAGGTAGAGCTGAGATGGTGATGCTAGCGCTGGGGAGCGGCTGCAAATACAGATGAAACTTTGCTCCCTGGCCCACCGCTCACCTCCCGCTGTGCAGCCTGATTCCTAACAGGCCATGGTCTGGTACCAGTCTGTGAGCTGGGGCTGGGGATCCCTGATTTAAAGTATAGTGGTTGAAAAGCTAGAAATAGTCAGTTTAACAACACAAATGAGACTTTTTACCTGATTTCAAGTCACTGAAATGCCTAAAGAGTTAGGAAGCTGTGAATATTTATTTATCAATCTAGTACTCAATCTGCATTTTCTTTTCCTCACAGAGGAAATAGCATTATAGAATCATTTTCATTCTCAGCAGTAAAAGTCATGTAAGGTTTTTAGACACTATTTAAATCCAATTTCTCCTTTTCCATACTTCCAGCTTGCTTGTATGAGAAGGTAAGACCATCTCATCTTTATGTCATACCACAATGCTTCACATCACATCAATTGGCTTTGAAATTTTGAAATTCAAATTACTAATCTATTATTTGTGTCTGATAAATTGAGTGAATACTACCTGGTTTTTAACAGCTATAATTTTGACTTTTTTTTTTCTTTAAATGGGATGAAACATTGATTCTGTAACTATGTATTAAGCTACAAAGTACAGCTGCATATCTCTATTAAAGTAAACTAAGTCGATACAGGGAACTGTGGTTTCTGAGAATGTAGGATCAATGCCAAGGGCAAGACTGGCACCAGTGTTACACTAAAGACCCAGGTCAAAAGCAGATCTACTTGCGAATTGCAAGATGATGGATTATAGAGATTTCTAAACAGGAAAGCGGACAGTCCAGATTTAATCTTCTCCTTCCCAGAAAGTGAAGTCTATGGAGGACTCTGCGGATTATGAGTGAAAAGCAATGAAGATATGGCCAACTAAGTCAGCAGATCCTGTTGCCAACACAGGATGGAAATGAGAGTGAAGTGGGAGGCGCAGGTTAGGAGACTAAATGTCTGAATGAAAGGTCTGACTGAAGGAAAATAGAAGGAGGAAGCTTCTTTGTAAGCCTACTTATTCTATCATGTCACAGAGTCAGCAAGGCATCAACTGGTCACAGACTCCTTCAAGAAGCAAATCAATTCTACAGAAGTGGAGTTAAAGACATTCCACTATACCAAATTTTTTTGATTACACAAAACAACTGGTAATATGCAAGATGACAGAGAAAGTGTTCTCATAAAATTTGATTTGGTATGAGCATAAGGACAGACATAGGGCAATAAATTAGAATTGAAAATCCAAAAATTAACCCTCAAATTTATGGCCAAGTGATTTTCAACAAGGATGCCGAACGGTTCAATAGGACATGAATAGTCTTTTTTAACCAATGATAATGGGACAACTGAATAGCCACATGCAAAAAAGTAAAATTAGACTTCTACCTCATACCATATATAAAAATTGACTCAAAATGCATAAGCTAAAACTATAAATCTTTTAGAAGACAACATAGGTGTATATCTTTATGACAGGATTCAGCAATTGTTTCTTAGATATGGCATCAAAAGATAAAAATTGATGAACTGGACTTGATTGAAATTAAAAAGTTCTGTGCTTTAAAAGACATCATCAAGACATAGACTAGGCAAGCTAATAAATGGGAGAAATATTTGAAAATCCTCTACCTGATAATGGAGTAGTATCTATGATATATAAAGAACACTGACAATTCAAATATAAAAGGATGATCCAATTTTGAATGGGCAAAGGAACTGAATAGACAGTTCTTCAAAGAAGATATACAAATGGCTAACACATACAAATGTGAAAAGATGTACAACATCATTAGTCATTAGAAAAATGCAAATCAAAACCACAATAAGATGCCACTACATATCACTAGGAAGGTTATAATCAAAAGTCAGGTAATAGCAAGTGGTAGTAACGGCCAGTGGAAAATTGTTAACACTCATATATTATGGACAGAAATGTAAAAATGGTGCAGCCACTTCTGAAAACAGTCTGGTAGTTTTTCAAAAGGTTAAAGATGTAATCCAGCAATTCTATTCATAAGTATATTCCATTCATAAGAAAAAACACACATGGCCACGCAAAAACATGGACATAAATGTTCATAGCAGCATTATTAATAACAGCCACAAAGTGGAAACAACCCAGAGGTTCATCAAATGATGAATAAAATTTTTAAAACTATAGTCTGGCCATACAGTGGAATGTCATTCAGTGATAAAGAGAAATGAAGAACTGATAGTACATGCTATAAAATAGATTTACCATAAAAACTTTATGCTAAATAAAAGAAGACAATCACAAAAGGCTGTCACATGTTGTGCAGTTCTATTGATATGAAATATCAGAATAGGCAACTCTAAAGACACTGAGAGTACAGCAGTGGTTCCCTATGGCTCATAAGAGAGGAGAAGGGAAACTGATACATGGGGAAGGCAAAACGGTATGGGGTTACTTTTTAGGGTGATGAAAATATTCTAAGATTGATTGTGATGACTATATAACTCCCTGAATAGAGTAAAAGCCACTGATTTGTGTAATTTAAATGAGCAAAATACATGGCTTCTTCATTATATCTCAGTAAATCTATTGCAAAAACATCAATTTGGTGCTACTCCTTGGGTCATATAATGGTGTGCTTCTTGGCTTTAGATGATCAGCCAGGGTTTAAGATAGAGGTATGCCTACTTTATAGAAAAATGATATAAAAAAGGCTGTCTTTCTCACGGTTATCAAGTCTATAAAATTGGAGAATAATCTATATTACACGGCTCAAATCATTGAGTGGTTTGTAGTTCCTCAAATTAAGTGATTTTGGGGTCCCAAAATGCAAATCAAAATCACTTCACACCTGTTAAAATGACTATCATCAGTGGGACAATAATAACAAGAGTTGGAGTGGATGGAGGAAGAAAGGAACCCTCATACACTGCTGCAGCGATATCAATAGGGATGAAAAACAATATGGCAGTTCCTCAAAAAATTAAGAATAGAATTACCATATCCTTCCTCTGGGTATTTACCCCCAGTATCTGAAAAACATTATTCATAAAGATATATAGACCCTGATGTTCATAGCAGCATTATTCACATGAAACTGTGGAAACAACTGAAGTGTCCTTTGATAGATGACTGGATAAAGAAGATGTGGTGCATATACACAGTGGAATATTACTCAGCCATAAGAAAAGATAAAATACTGCCATTTGTGACAAATGGATGGATCTTGAGATTATCATGCTAACTGAAATAAGTCCGACAGAAAACATTGAGAACCATATGATTTCACTCATATGTGGCATATAAAACTGAAAGCAACAAATGTACAGGAAAAACAAACAGAGACTCATGGACACGAGCAACAGCTGAATGGTTACCAGAAGGAAGTCGGGGAAGGGGAAGTAGAAATTTGTTAAAGGGGGTCAAATATATGGTGATGGAAGGAAACTTAACTTTGGGTGGTGAACACACAATGCAGTATCCATATGACGTATTATTGAACTGTATACTTGAAACCTATATCATTTTATGAAACAATGTCTCCCCAATAAATTTAATAAAAAATTACCTTCTGTTTTAATTTAGTAATCGGAACATCCATTTCAGTGAGATTGGGTTTTAAATCTCCAGGCAAATGAAGCTCTCCCTTTTCATATTCATTTAATTTCCTTCCTGTAATTTTTAAGAGTTCCTTAAGTCTGCAGTAAAGTACAAAATGAGGAAATCAATTCATTAAGAATAAATATTTGATTCTTATTTAAACTGATATTATGTTCTTGTATATAAAATATGCAAATCTGTAAATTAGGATCCTCTTTCATTCGTTCCAGTCAAATATTGTGTGAAAGCATATTAACTAAAGTATAGTCTTAGATAAATAATATGAAAAATAATTTTATGACATATATGAAACAGATAATATTATAACTATATAGAGTTCTTATAAATGAGTTATTATTAATATGTTTTCCAATGTTAATATAAAACCTTAACGTCTTTGTAAATATCAGCTATACACCAGACATCAATATCCAAGGTGAAAAAGAAAACCATAATTATACATGAATGTTTTGAAAAAAACACAAAAATACCTCTTGATACTCACTTCATGACAGTCTACAAGAAGAAAAGAAAGTATCAGTAAGAGATTATTCAAAATAGAAAGAGAAACAGAAAAAGAACTCTTCGGAAGAAAGAAATAATCAGAGAGATAATGTGTAATAGTCTCTTCAAACCTGTAGAACAAGAGATGTCGATAGCACGATGTTAGCGAAATTAAAGGGATACAAAACAACGTAGAGAAAGACAGTTAAATGAGAGAAAAAAAAGATTGATGAGAATCAGAGAACAAACTTATTTTTTCAGCAGATAAACAGACAGGAAGCCATGTGGGTGCTTCTCAGACATCGGGAACGATTTCATTATTTTTTGTTCTAAGTCATAAAACAGGATCACTCATCTTATTTTTCTTTTAGTCATACACACATTTTGGCATGTGGAATATATTTTACAACTGAAAAAAGTAGAAAGAAAACCTGGCCAAATCAAGATAATTGTTGATCTTGTTAAACCATGACACAGATCTGTTTTTAGATGTTCAACTGTTGCAATGCTGAAAGGAAGAACGCTACTAAAAGAAGGAAAGATTACCAGAGAGGGCAAAGACGTCTCACAGAAATAAAAATTCGAGGTAGACAAAGAGAATGCAGTCACAGTATATGCAAAAGGAACTGTCTTTATTGTTTTAGGAATCATTAAAGAGTAGGTATTCTATTTGGCATTCAAAAAGGTTTGTGCTGTGAGTTTCTAAAGAAATTTTTTAAACAAGATTCTTTGTTTACTTATACAAATTAGAGATATGAAATAACATTGTATTTAGGTTTTCATAAACTAAAATTATAGCTAACCCTTAATTAATGGTTAAAATGATCTGAAATAATAAAATCTTACCTGGTAATCTCTTTTTCTAATTCACCATTTTTCCTCTTTTCTTCATCCAAACGATATTCCAGAGATTGTTTTAGTAGCTCCTATTCATTCTCAGACTGTGAAAAACATTTTTAAACAAAATGAATTTTAAACATCTAGAGACTTACCCTTCTTTCTTTAAAATATTATTCCTCATTATTTCATGAAATATGTGATGCCAATAAGGACAGATTTTAAAAACAATGACTTTTCTTAAAACAGTTCACATTGATTTTACATTATCATCGATTTTTTTCTAGAATTTGAATTGCCAAAATTTGTTAAAAAACCGATGTTTTTCCATGGAAAATGCTGTTAAAATCTTTTATAAAGAGTGCCTATATTTACCTTTTAGTTTCTAATGATGCCCTACAAATATTTTCATTAATAATTCAAGATATTCCAGGTTTGATTAAATCACATCTTACTGAGATAATCTTTAAAAAGTTCCCATGC
Organism: Pteropus medius; assembly: GCF_902729225.1. Lineage (NCBI taxonomy): Eukaryota > Metazoa > Chordata > Mammalia > Chiroptera > Pteropodidae > Pteropus > Pteropus medius. The sequence goes on along the minus strand of NW_024346202.1, from coordinate 81,231 downwards.
AATTCTCATGACATTATGAGAATAATCTGACTTTAGGATAAGATAGATTCTCCTCCTCTGTAAGCATTCTTCCATAGATTCCAATTTCTCCTTTTCTATTAACGTCTTCTCTATGTTATATAAATACATAACTTTTCCTTGACTCTTGTAGCTTTATCTATCATCCTGTTTCTCCCCTTCCATTGGACTCTAACATTCTGCCATGCATGGTCTCATCCACATATTCAGATTTCACCACTTATTCTCCTCTTTTACATAAGAATCTGACTCTCAATCCTGTAACTGCACTAAAATTTTTTTGAGGATTCTTTTTTTCTTTAGTCCTTATCCTGCTTTACTTCTGAGGAGCAACTGACAGCCCTTCCCCCACCCGCCCTGCTCCTCTAAACCCAAGTCATTTCTAAGCAACAGCAGCCCTGATATTCAGTCCTGGACCCTTTCTATTCTTCCTTTACATTCTCTCAGAATTCTTTACATCTCAAGGCATCAAACCAGATTCCTTAAACTACATGTCAGCCTTGACCCCCTCAATGAGGTCATCTGTTCTTTTCTTTCTTCTAATTCCTCACAGATAATATCCTCACACTCATAGACCACACACTCATAGACCATTACTTGGTGTGGATTAGCTAATATTGTATATTTTGTTGTACATTTTATCGGTGTTGCTTTGGGAGTAGTGTTATTTTCTGATCTTGAAGGTCCCTTCCCTCTCAGGACGTTGACCAGCATACTTCGCCCTGTTTTTCTCTTAGAATGCAAAAACTTTGCACAAGCATCAGACTAGCCATTATTGGCTTTTTTATTAAATCACATTCTATTCCATAAACACCTGACCTGACCTATCAAAGTCTTCCTCCCAAGTTCCATTCAGGTGCACACTCAATTACGTTGTTTGAAGGCGGAGTCAGCTAGAGCTCTCTCTTCTTCCCAATCCAGATTCCCCGCCTCAACATTGTGGATCAAATACCTTAACCCAGGTAGGATCTGGCCTGCAGATTCATGAGATTAGACCCTACTAGAGATGATAGACTATTGACTGAGTTTGTTGAAATCTGTCTGTTATTAAACTTTTTATTCACAGAGTAAGTAGACCATACAGTGATCAATAATTCCATATCATAACTCATTTCTACAGAAGTCTACAAAAAAAAAAAATCACTCGATATTTTTGTATAAGCTCAATCAGTACTGGGTTTGCTTACAAATTTTTTCAAGTTTTGATACCTTAATAGATTTCTGTCTAAAACTTTAAAGTGACAACTCCAGGCACTCTTATTCAAGGAAGACTCTTTATCAATATATTGTCATGTCACTTGTATGAAAAGTATGCTAACACAATGTGTCCAATTTATACGAAGTTGAGAAAAACTATAATTTTCAATATTTCTTTGGCCACAGGAAGGGCGAGCAACACAATCTTGCATTTCCCCTGATAGGTATATCTGTGTAATGAAATTGCATGGACCCAGCTACAGCGACAGAAGGAAGCTAGTTGATAGGTGTGTCTACCTCACTGATCCAATGTAGGGTGCACAATGCACCCTTCTGGTCTTAAATCATAGGTCACCTCTCCCACAGAGGAGGGCAGGAGTGACAGAAGAATTCTGTCCTGCTTAGTAGTTAATGTGGCTTTCTCTTTATGTCAATAAATTGGAGTCCTGGAGCTCCCATCAATCTTTTCTGAGATTGGATTGTGAAACTTTTGAAAGGCTGATTAACTCAAGTTAAGGAAAAAATAATAATTTCCAAACTTGCAATGCTAGGAGCACGATGTTACTATGTAAGGCCATAATTGAGCAGCCATTTCTACATTTTCATTGGCATCTCTCTCTTTTTCTCTAACAAAGAAGAAAATGCATTCCTTTAGGGAAAGGCTTGCATAATGACCTAGTATGCATTCATGATGAAAAGAACAAAGAACAAATTAGAACATTAAAAAGAATTAATTCTTAAAATCTCACTGAAGGGTTTAGATTACAAGAGCAATTCAGAATTCCAGATCAAATCAATGATCAAACGTCTGGACTCAGAGATATTTGTAGTCCCACATTTATAATGGCATTATGAAAAACAGTCAAAAGCTCGAAAAACCAAAATGAATGCTATACAAAATGTGGTATATATCAAATATTGCTTTCAGACTATGATAATCTTTTTTATTAAAATATTACTACAAAAATTATTAATCTTTTGAATTCACAGCTCCCTCTATAAAAAGAAGTTACATGACTACTAGCAAGTACTGTCAATGAGTACAATACATACTTTTGTCAACGAAACTTTTCATATTGTCCAAATATTCTTTATACTACTACAAGAGAAATAAAAATTCTTTTGCAGTATGACAGAAATTGAGACATTGACTTACCAAACTTGTCCCTAACAGGTTTCTCTGAAGCTGTTCACTTCTGCTGGCTTGCTTTTTGATTGTGTCTTTTAACTCAGCACATTCAGTTTCAAGCCTAAAACGTGTATTAAAATAATTATTCTCACACATAGTTTTAAAACATATCGCATAATTTCTGCACAGACATCTGAAGATGCCATTGCCAAAAATCTCAAGATTTCAAAAGTAGATGACTTGGCAATTGTGTAATTTTTATAGTTGTGTTTTCTAGGTAATGTGCAAGATTGTAGAGATAATGTACATAAATTATGCATTTCAAAATATCTCAAAGCTGAAATTTTTATCTACTTTCACACTGGCGTATTTATTATCATAGCTGATCTAACTCTCTTACTGCTCATCTGCTTTATAAATACTCTTTATTTTCTGTGCTGCTTTCAATTTTTAACCAATGTCACCCCAATCAGTTTTTTTTTAATCCCTAAGGAGAAAATAAATAAACAAACAAATAATACTTTTGCATTTGATCTTGCATCTTCTCTGCACATTTTATGGCCTTTACATGTTCATTGCTTGCTTCTTGCACCTAAAATTAAAAAAAGAACTTTAACTACTGATAATCTCATACAATATATCTGTATTTGTAACTAAAATTTTATTGGAACAAAGCCACACTCTTTCATCTGCATTTCGTTTATGGCTACTTTGTGTCATAACAGCAGAGATAAGGTGTGACGACAGAGACCGTATGGCCCACAGAGCCTAAAATATTTACTCTCTTGGCCCTTTACAGAGAAGTTTACTAACCTTCTTCCTAGTACCAAAACAAAAACGTTATTCATGTTGTCAAATTTTATTTTATCAGATAAATATGCAAATTTATATATTGGTCAACTGGAGAAAAATAGCAAGTTAACTTATGATAAACGTTTACATTTTTGTATGCCAAGCAATATACCAACTATCATTTTTAAATAGTCATACATGTGGATATCCATGGTCATTCCAGTGATTATGAAAGTTAATAGCAGGCTTTCAGTGACAACCAGATGCTTCATGGAATAGTTTGAGAGGCAGTACCTACATAGGAGCCAGAATGCCTGAGTTTGAATCCCAGGTCCACCAGTTATTAGCAGTGTGACCTTGAGCAAAGTACTTTCAAAGCACTTTCTTCTGTCTCTTTTCATCAGTAAAATGGAAATAATAATGGGGTCTACCTCACTGGGATGTTGGGAAGTTTAAATTAGGGAATATACTAAAGTGCTCAGAAGAGTATGTGCAGCATAGCAAGCTCTTAGTGTCTTCAATTAGTATCATTATTGTTGCTAATAAAGTTATGTTCTAATAAAGTTACATGTTTTATGCAGATGGCATGCCAATGGAAGTGGTTTCTTATGCAAGTTGCTCTCTAATCATTCTTCATACCACTGAAAATTGAAGCAAATGGGGAGCGTGAAGCCGAGAATATACCGCGGTCCTTCAAAAACTTTTCACCATTTCCACTAGCCAACAGTACTTTTTGCTGCTTGTAATGATTTATAACGTACTTCCTCTCTGTGCTACTCAGTGAGCAATGATTGTGGACTACAAGGCAAAGAGCATCTCCTGCACTGAGTATGTAACTTACAGGACCGGGAGAGGCGGGGTAAAGCCACTGATGTGAAAATAATGGACTCTATGGCTAAATAAACATTCCAAAATCAATTCCTTCCCAGAAACTATTCACGTTGGGGTGTGTTAGCAAGTTTTTTGATGAGCAGATTCTGGCAATGTGGCATGACATATCAGAAAAGCCATCACCAGAGTTTTACATGGGGAAAGTGCTATAAATCTATAAATCTCAATTCTAGCTGCATAGTGAAGGAAGACTGATTTTGACTTTTTTTTTTTTGACACTGAAAGGGAAAAAAACAAGCATTCAATTAAATAATTTTCTATTTCAAATTAAAATACATTTAGAATAAAAGCTTCGTTATATGAGTGTCTCCAAGTAGAAAGTATTTGTGTGGTATAAAATATAGATTTTATCCTAACAAATGTTCAGATAAAATATTTTCAATTGATACAAGGACAGGTAACAACATATCAAATGGTGTTTCCCCTTAGATAAATTTAAACTTAGAAAGACATGATTATTTTATATGAAAAAAAAATTATAACAAAGTAAAAGTGAGGGCTAAATTGTTCTGCACAGGCTAGATGAAGAGAATGATCTCAATCAGAGTTAGAACAGTCAGAGAAAGCTTCGTGGAGAAGGAGAGATTGGGATCCGGGTCTGAATTGATGTAGGATTAGGCAAGAGAAATAGAAACTGAAAGACAGAAAGGATGGCATGAGTAAAGGCTGAGAGATGGTGAAACTAGCCTAAGTCGCTCAGAGGACAAAATCCAATGGCAGAGAAATAAAAATATATGTTCACAGAATAATTTGTAAACTAATGTTTGTAGTAGAATTGTTAACAGCAAAAAAGTGGAAACAGCAGTAAATTCCATCAACTGATGAAAAGGTAAGTGGTTTAGCCACATGATGAAGTGTTGTTCAGCAATAAAAAGAAAGAAAATATTAATATATGCTATAACACTGTTGAACCTTGCGGACGTGATGTTAAATGAGAGAAACTAGTCAAAAAAGGACCACTTGTTGTTTGATTCCATTAACATGAAATATCCAGAATAGGCAAATCTATAGAGACGGTGAGGAGAATGGTGGTTGATTGGGTTGGGAAGGTGAGAAGCTGGGAGTGACAGCTAAGAGATGTGGGGTTGCATTTTGGGGTGATGAAAACATACTATAGCTGATGGTGGTAATAGTTTCCCAATTCTATGAAGATATTAAGCTATACTGAATTCTACATTCTAAATGGGGGAATTCTATGATATGTGAATTATATACCAGTAAAGTTCTTTTTCAAATCCAATAGTGGATCTATACAATTTCTTAATTCTCTCTTGTAGGAGTACATACCATAATGATCTGAATATTTCCATGCTTTTACAATATTTCTAAAATGGAAAGAAAATGAGGGAAATCCCTATTCAACTGATTTGTATAATGACATTCAGTACAAGTTACTGGAAATCTATAAATTATATGTACAGATTATATATCCTTGTACAGTGCCAAGATAAAAAATAAGATAACTTTCTATAATGTTCCATTAACCATATGTTTTGATTTTAAAGTATGCTTTCCTCACAATAAGGGAGATATTACTAAAAATATATGGTTTAATAGAAAAAAGTCTCTCAGCTCTAATGAAAAATGTTCCATAATTCTCAATTTCCCAAAATATGATTAATGAGAAATAGCTGCCTTTAGAGTGTTCAGAGGTCCTAAGAATACACTATTTAAGACTGAAATGTTTCCAAATTTCATTCAAATTGCCATGAATAAAAATAAAATTATACCAACAGTAATGTATTAGAAGCTACTGAAAGGAAGGTACTTTGAGATACAGCATCTACAGCTCAGTTCATCTGGGAAATCTGGAATTAACTGTCAAAGGAGTCCACTCACCTGAACCTGAATTTCATAATGCCCATTCCCAGTATGAGCATTTCTGTTTATCTGCTTCATAATGGCATTGCAATATGGTGACAGGAAGATTTAAATTATGATTTTAGCATTATAAGACTATAGTATTGATATCAATCTATATCTACTACCAATTCGAACCTAAAATTTCATAAACAACACAACGTTTTCCTCAAAGAAAAGCAATCTCAGGTTAATTTATTTGCTGTATGTATCCTTTTAAACTGACAGAACAAATGCATTTATAGTCTGTATACTTGAAATATGCAACTAGATCCACTATTTAGCCATAATCAAATATTACTTTGAGTTTTCTTTCAGAAATTTGAAAAATATTTATCTTTCTGGATACTTACTTCTCTTTCTTCTTTATCCAATTTATACCGACACACTCTCTCTTTTAAATGAGGACATTCATTGATTAACTTCTGATTTTTTTCTTGCAGTATATGGCCTTGTTTTTCACTTTCGGCCTTAAGTCTTTTTATCACATCTTGAAGTTGTTCTTGCATGTTAATGACTGCTCTTTCTTGACTGTCAGCTTTGTGGTCAGCATGATCCAGTTGCTGTCGAAGCAACGCATTTTCACTTTGTAGATGAGATAACCTCTCCTCCAAGGATTTTTGCTTTCCAGTGCATTTATTCACTTTATCTTGTTCATGTTGATACTTATATTCAATTTCCTTCTTTTGACACTGGGTCTGGCTTAGGTCTGTTTGGACATGTTCTAAAACTAAAGTCCTTTCTCTGAGAGCATCTCCTATCTGATGAAGCTCAGTTTCTAGGCTGTTCAATTTACTTTCAGCTTTACACAGTTGTTGAGAAAGAATCTCTTTGTTCCCTTTCAGGTTATACAGATCAAAATTCTTTTTGTCCCGTAAATGAAACCATTCATCTCTTGCTCTCTGGAAAGAAAGTTCTAGGTCTTTTTTTGACGTCTGACCTTGCTCATGATCATGTGTAGCAGTAGCCAGTCTAGAACAGTATGATTCAACTTCTGTTTCCAGTCTTTCTTTGTTTTCTTTTTCATTCTCCAGTTGAGATTTGAGCATTGTATTCTCAGCTGTCAGAATGTTAAGCTGTGCAGTATATTGAAATATTTTTTTTGTTAATGTTTCCTCGTTCAATTTTATTGTCTTTTGATGACAGTCATTTTTGTCTTGTACAGTTGCAATGTCCTCCAAATATTTTTTTTCCATTTCTTGCTTCTGATATTTTACTGTGTCTATTTCCAGTCTTAGCATGGCAATTTCATCCTGCAACATGTGGTTTTTATGTAGCAGACTTTTTTCTTTTTTATGACTCTCAGAAATCTAAATAAATAAAAGAGACTTATAGCTAACATTCAATAAAATGATATCATGACATTTTCTGAAGTAATGAAGGACTTCTTTGTTTATATTATGAAGTGTTTGCAATGAGTTCATATTGAAATGGAAAATATATGGAGTTGGTTCTAAACCACCAACTTTATATAAGCATAACATTCTCTCGAATTCAAAATGCAACATAATATGCTGAATTCATGAAAGTAAAAGATGAAGCATAAGAGAATTTAAGAGTCTCAGAATTAGGAAGGCAACAAACCAGGGAGGCATAATATAAAAGATTAATAAATGTGATTATACTTAAAAATGAAGTTTACAGTTTGAATATACAGCTACCCTCATAAGAGTATTAACTGCATATATCTGGCCAGATTACATTTCCTAAAATTTTTAGTTCCCCAAAATATTCCATAGACATTCTACTTTTCTAATATTTACATACTCAGTTATAAAAATTACATCTAGTAAGAACTAAATAGAGAAATCTAAGCATTGCATAAGCACTCTATACATATGAATGAAGTCATTTAGTGACCACAATCTGGAACGGAAAGGTTAAAAAGATAAAGAATTCAGGATTTTAGCCAGGTCTTCTGACTCTACAGTTTTTGTTTGTGTACTAAACCACAGCTACTTCTGTCATACAAAGATTGAAATGTAAAAGAAGCCTTATATTTTAAAAAAAGAAAACTCATGGTAAATAAAGAGAAATTTTAGAGCACTCTTCTTAGAAAATCATGAGATTATTTGCTACTGTAATAATTTATTTCCTCTTCAAAATGATTAAAGTAGTAAAAATTATGAAATAGGAGAAAATGACTGACCTATTATACTAGAAATAAAATACTTATCAATGAATTATTACTAAGTAATGTTGTGGCATACCATCATCTTAAAAGCTTCTTGTACTGAAATAGGATGCTACTTTGAGCAAATTGTTGTTTTTATCAAAAGGAGATTGACATCTAAAATGTGCTGTCTGAACTGGCTGTAGTTATCCTCCTTACCATCATTAAAAGTAAAAACTAACCTCTGTGTTAAAATAGCACGGGGATATAAGCACTGCCAAAGCCTGGAGTGTCTGTTGTTAATAGTAATAACCTTGAGATTATAGACATCTCATCAATTCCTGTGAAAGATAGTAAGAGTCTCCCCTTAGGATGAGGCCATTGTGAACGCCACTACTAGACTGTTGGAGATAAATTGATTTGAATCAAGAATATTATTTCATCTAGTGGACCACAAACGTCAACCCCTAAGATACATACACATACACACATCTTTAAAATCCTCTATATTTCTCATATGTAGTGTTGATTTTTTAAGATATATACACACAAATAAATGCAAACATGCATTTGAAAATGACTAAACAAAATACCTCAGAATTCATTTCCTTAAGATTTATTTCTATCTTTTGTTTGCAAAGGTGATTGGTTGGGATTGTATCTTGTGACATTCTAGCATTCAGTTCTTGAGAAAGTTGCCTCTGACTGTCATTTCGCTCTTCTATAACCTAGAGAATCAAGTGTAAACAAAGAAAAATGAGAATATAATTAAAATTTAACTTCTTAATCTAGGGATTTGGGGAGTTTATCTACTCCCAAATCACTGAATTATAACTAATTATAACATCTTAGTCTAAAATTAAAAGAAAAACATGAACCTGCAAACCTACTCTTTTCACCGTTTGAACTAAATAATTTGTTGTATGTTAATCTACCAAAAATGAATTGGTAGACGATTTTTTATGTTACAAAGGCTTCCTCACTTAAAATAGTTCACCTCACCTTATCTTACGTATTGAGCTGCTACCTACACCGTATTTAAGAATTTTTAAAAAATTGATAACTGGACAAGAGGTAGGCTTTACATTTTTAGGAGCCAAAATCATTAACATCAGTCAGAAAGAAAAGCAAAATCCTAAATTTTGATTCAAATTACACACACTGACAGTGTCCTGCATAGATATAGTTATCTGTCACATCCAATTCTAATTTATTCTAATATCCATTAATCAGAGTGGATACAGATTTTAATAATATTTACTAATTTCCTACTCTGAAATGAAATAAATTAGACAGTTATTGTTTGGACCCTAACGATGAAAGAGTTCATCCTGGAAGCTGTGATTCTCTTTAAGAGGCAGTGGAGTTGATTTTATGACCCCATTCCCTCCCTGAATGTAGACTCTGAAGTCAATTGCAGAGAGATGACAAGGAAGAATAAATCTGTAACCTTTATATTATTGACTAGCAATATCAAACTGCAAATTTTGAACCACTGAGAATGAATACTCCTTTCACATGAATCCAACTCAGTGACCATCACTTTTATATTGTTCATAATTTCAACTGTTTAATCATATAATACAATATTTGATGTTACTTTATCATGTAAGGAAGTTATAAAACTGAAAGAAGCAAACAATACTCAGAAAGGCTTTTTCTTTTTGCCTCAAGGCCAAGAATAAATTTAGCTATAAGTGACTATAGATTCTAACAATATTTTAGTTTTTAACTTCTTAAGAATAATATTCAATTATGATCAATAGACTCTAAAAGGCTAGCTTGAAAGGTAATTACAAATGGACTATGTTTCCTTACTAAAGCATACAAATTAATAGTATACCAGAGATTTAAATTTAAATTTTTACATACCCATGGGTGGTTCTTTTCACTTCCACGAAGCCTTTCTTGCTTTTCCTCTGATGCCAATCCTAAGACTAGTTCTGCTGAGAAATCTGTATATTAGGTAAAATGAACTCCTTAGAACGATTAGATATAAGCTATTTTTATAAAAAAAAAAACAAGAGATAACGTTTTATCAATTGAGAGTTTAAATTAAGCTTAATCTTTAGCTGACTATTTAGATCCTTAAGAAATACTTCTAATTATCTAAAACTTCAACAAACCATTTGTCAAATAATAGATGTTAGTTACAAAGTTTAAGGCATAAAAACATCTCAAAAATTCATTCAGAAATTCATTCACCAATATCAATGAAAAAACTATGAGAAACAAAACAAAATTTAGAAATACAGTACAACATATAAAACCATACTGTACTCCATATATACCTTTTTAACAGCATCGTAAGCTTCAACTGCATCACTAGTCACAGTTTCCAAAATTAGTTTCTTTTTATGCCTTTATCAGTTTACACCCATCCTTATATCTGAAATGTTTTCCCCTACTATTCTGACAAATTTCTTTTAATCTTTCAGGACTCATCACTGGGGTTAAAATAACACAGATGAAGGGTCAGGAATGGCTTTACTGGAGAGAAGGCCTGAGCTGAGACTCGCAGGGAAGTTAGCCAGAATCAAAGGGGTAAAGGGTGGGAAAGAGGGAGAGCATGCAAGGCTGCATCAAGACAGGGAGAGAAGCACACAATAGGGTACATTTTGTCTAACACATAGGAACGGTGAGGAGGGCATCACTTGCAGTTCAGTAATGCCAGAGGAAAGAGTGGATAGTAGAAAGAGTTCAAGGTGAAGGTTTGGAAGAAGTCAGATTATAAAAGCTTTATGTATACTTTAAGATAGCAGGAGAGCGATATGGTTTAATGAGTGTTTCCTCGTCCTATTTTCATTTGAGATCCATCACTCTAAATGATGTGGTAGTGATGAATGTGAGGGTATATGAATGGAGGGAGAGGAATTAAAAGGCAATATGCAAAATAAAGATAGTCCAGAACTGAACTGAGGAAATTTTTCCAGAAATATTTAAGATACTTTATGTTTCCTCTGTTTATATAATGTATATATTTATACATTATATTTATTTTATACTGGGCCAGTATAGAATAAATCTTTAGTCAATGAAAAATGCACAAATCCTGGATTCTTGGAGAACTAGACACTACTCATTGCTTTGTAAAAGGTATCAAATACAAAGTGGAATGAACTGCGTGAACTCTTTTAATTTGCTTGAACTTGTTTTGTAGTTTTTTCTGTTTCACATATTCCTGTGTTGGTGTTTTAAAAGTCCTGCTTCTTGCATCTCCTGGGCTCATGAAGAAGAGGGTTGTATAGATATGTAAATAACTTTGAATTCATAGCTTGAAGTCACTACTCTAGGAGATAACTGAAAATCTCTTAGAAACACAATGTTAATTGTACAGGTAAGGAATGGAAGGAAAATAAAACTATAGGGGTGAAAAAAGTACTGTATGTTTTATTTACTTAAGACCTTATCATACAACTGATAAAGGGCACTAAATGAATGACACAGAAAATCAAACACGTATTAGATGTAGTCAGTCAATAGAATGAGTATCCTAGTAGAATTAAAATTGGTTATCCATATATTTTTAAATGATACAGCATGCCATAAAACCAGTATTCCTTGTGAACTATTTATTCATTAAAAATAAAGTTTCACATATAATTTCATTCCTATGTGGGATATAAAAATGAAAGCAATAAATGCACAAGACACAAACAAACAAAGAAAAACTCATAGACACAGAAAAGGGTTTATTGGTTACCAGAGGAAAAGTGGGGATGAAGGGAGGTAGAAAAGGTAAAGGGGGTCAAGCATATAGTGACAGAAGGAGATCTGACTTTGGATGAACACACGATGCAGTATACAGATGACGTATTATGGAATTGTATACTTTAAGCCTATACAATTTTATTAACCAAAGTCACCCCAATAAATATAGTGAAAAATAAATTTGAAAAAAGGTTACAAAGTATGTGGATACAGTTGAGAGGAAGGACTATGTAGCAAATGCTCGATGATTCCCATTCCTGCTGAAAAAGCAACTTCTAAAATATATAAAGGCATCAAAAATACAAAAAGGTGCTTTTTCGGTTACACTGAGCATAGTTCCAACTAATGCTTGTGGATTTAGTGCTATAAAAATAAAGCCAAAAAAAACCACATTTTGTTTCAGTAGGCAATCTTTAGATCCCTATCCAGTTTTCCCATCTAGTTCCAAAGTTCTAAAAGAAAATCCTGCTACCCACTCCCAAGTGAATGCTAAGTACTAATCTAAATGAAAATCATCTTTCTTCTAATTCTTTCTTATTCATATATATGTTACTTTGTTTAGATTACGAAAGCAAATGTCTTCTTAAAAGGTATTCTGTTTGGTTGTACATTATATAAACAGAGGAAACATAAAGTAGATTTTGCCACAAAAGGATTTTTGAAAACTCAGAAGTGTGGTGAAGCCACCCGGAGGTGGTCTAGGGTTAAACTCTTTTTGTGTCTTTATTACCTTCTTTGCTCTCTCCTTTTTCTGGTAGCCGTGATTCACGCAGGTTGTGGAGCCTAGGAGACCCTATTAGAAACACAGCTCCAATATTCGTCGTTTCTTTATCTTCTAAGGTCATGTGTCCAAAGTCTGTAGAAGCTGATTGATTTGGTGTCATCGACTGTGATACAAACGGACATTTATCATCAACTTTCAAATCCCCAGTTCTTTGACGAGTCTCATGATTGCTGGGCAAACCGGTAGAATCCCAGTCTGAAGAATCTGAAAATAAAGTTTTCATTTATTACAATGTAAATAATAACACAAATTTGACTAACTTGTAAAAATTCTGTCTTCTGAGATGTGGTCCCATGTCATTCTGTCTCCCCAAACACACCACTCCTTCACAGTCCGTTTTATTTGATGTGTCCTATACTTAACCGTTCACATAGGTTTAATCATCGTCTCTCAGCAATTTCTATTACATAGTCTTTTTCTGTAAAAGCTTTGCTTAATAATAAAGATTCTTTGGGGCATGAATTTTTTGTTATTATCAAAATTTATGTCTAACTATTTATTCTAAGTTTAAGTATACATGACAAACATTCACAGTTTAAAAAGACTTTTAATGAAAGGTATTAGTTCAAATAAGAGACTACTTAATTACAGTAAGATGGTCTTTTCTGAATGCACCAAAATCTTCAGAATTTATTTTTTTATGCCTTAGATAAACAAATTTATATGAGAAATGACAGCCTTGGGTGACCTCATTGTTTCTGTGGAAAAATAGGCTCAGGCTAAGTCCACACTAGCTCCAAAGAGTACAGTGTACCATGAGACAGGAGATAAATGTACAACAAAAATACTTTCCTGTTTTTAAAACAAAATTCTCAGATTTATACTTTTTAAAACAAGTGAATGAAAAAAGCAACAAATGTAGAAGTGAACCTTTAAAGCATGTTTCCCTTTATCATTTCACACGTATGACCTGTGATTCTCAAGTGTCATCTGAGAATCACTGGAGTCCCAAAGTCCCTTAGCTCAGGGGACCCAAGAGGTCAAAACTATTTTGACAGGAATACTAAATGTCATTGGCCATTTTCACTTTCATTCTCTTATAATTGTACAGTGGAGTTTTGTACAGACATGATATGTGGTAACATTATAACTCTAATAATGAACTGTGTGACTGTGTGTGCTTGTAATTACATTCTTTGGTTTTAGTTCCTAATATTTTACATATCAATAGATACTACCCACTTCAACAAAATTCTTTGGAATTCTCAATAACGTTTAATAGTATGAAAGAATCCTAAGCCAAAAAGTTTTAAAATTATTGTTTTAAAAGATTATGTCTACCAAATATGCATTATGCTTAACTACTTCTCTCATTTTTAATAAACAAAGATACTGTACAACACACACACACACACACACACACACACAGTCTGCTAATCAGAACATCTGGTTGGCTTAAGATTATCAGTGTAACAGCATTGAGTAGGCGAGCTTCTTATAAGACTATATGAGTATCAGTGTTTTAAGTCAACATTCTGTCACATGACTTTTTTAAAAAAATGAAGTTCTTACCTTCTACTTGTCCATTTGGTATATTTTTTCCACTTTCTTCTGCAGCTTCAGGTAAATAAACAATGTAATTTCCTGGAACACTTGCAGCGAAACTCTGTTAAAATTTATATTAATAATGAGATGCATTAATATTTCGTATATCTTTCTAAGAAAATATCTGAATTTCCTACTTTAAAAGCCATAAGACTTAAAAATAAGTTAAGCTTGTATTGAAAACAGAAACATTTAAATAGAAAAACTCATAGCATGCTATCTAGATCAAGACTATCTTGGTCTTCATTTGGCTACTGACTAAAAATTTGAGCATGGAAGGCTAGAGTAAATACTTTCCTAGACAAATGACTGATTTATATGCACATTTTAACCAAGAACTAAGATACTTGACATGATAAGAAACCTTGGAGTATGTCATGTTGAATATAAACAGAACATTGTAGAATCTGTTTCACGTAGGTAAATGAGGGCTTGAAAAAAGCTAACAATTATTTGACAAAATTTTGATAGAAAAAAATGATTGAATGAAATGGCAAAGCGGTAAGTAAAACTTTTCTTGAAATTATGTTTAAATAGCAGCAAAAAAGTTTACATACAGTTACGGAACTCTTCAAAAAAGTACAGTAAGCTTTAATAGGGGAAGAATAGCAGCATTTATTTATTAACAATTCAAAATGTGCCAGGCACTTATTATGCATATTTTATTTCTTTTCTACATGCAAAAACACTAATAAAAATGTTATGATAATGGTTACCCACTTCCCGTTTCCTGGTCCTTCTAAGATAACAGAGTAAAATGCAGAGCAGATGTGATCCATTGTTCCCTCTGCAGCATGTCCTTCTCTGAGACCTTCACGTGACTGGAGCCTTCTCATGCTTCACTTGGCAGCTTTTGTCACCCTCAGAAACATCTTTTTTGACCACCTCAATTCCACTCCCAGCCCTACTCCAACTATAAACTTCCCCAATATTCTGTAACCTAACATTCTCTACATTTGTTTTATATGAAACACGTAGAGTGACATAAAATGGATTATTTGTGATTTTGCTCCTACTTCTACTGCCTAACCCCTCAATTTCTAGATTCCAGGTCTCACTGCCCAGCACATAGTGGGTCTTCCAGAACAGACAATTAGTTCGGATCACACATTTATGATCTTACCAAGAAAGCCTCAAATACTAAAGTACTATGTACCCACAGGATATATCCCATAAATGTCTACTGAAACTTAACATCCTCCAGATTCAAAATCCACATGCCTGTTCTAACATTCCCATTCTTTTATTGACATTACTGACATTTTATTGTCCTTTAGGTTTACAAAAAAGTCCTCAATAGTTAGTAAGCCACTAAATACACTGTGATCATTGTCTTACATTTCCATAGCACACTTTACCGTTTACATGTTTTCACATCGGTTACCACATTGGTTCATTACACACACCTAAAAGGTAAGATTAGTATCCTTATTATGAATGAGGTCACTGACATTCCAACAGGTTAAAAATAAGTTTTCCCAAATCCAGCAGCTAGTGAGTGAGTGATCAAGGATGCTACCATGTCTTGGACTTCAAATACAGTGTTTGACCCTTGAGGCGGCCGATGCCTGTAGCTAAGAGATCACGCCCTTCTTCTCTTTCTATAACTGTCGCCTTAGATTAGCTCATCATTACTTTATGCCTACCTTACAACAAGTATGATTGCCATAAAGGTACTCAATGCATGCTGTCCCAAACTCGTCACTTATCGAAATTCAACTAACCAAATTGTTGTTAGTATAATCCTACATATTATCACCATTCACCACGCTTTCCCTTCTCTGCAAATGGTCTTTGCGAACAACATGACCATCCGAATATAATAAAACTTCAAAGTCCCTGGCATTACCTTTTCAAATTCCAAGATACTAAAAAAAACTACAATCCAAACTGTTTTGTTTTGTTTTTTCTTTTTCAGAAACTCATTGGAAGATTCACACATCCATGTACACCATAGAATCATACATTTGGCCATAGGTTGAGCTGGAATAATTCTCCTCTTTTTAGATAAACTTCAGAACCCAAACTAATTTCTTATAACTTTGAAGCCTCAGTATTTTATACTACACTGTACTAATTTCATTAAGCAAATCTTACAAGTTAGCAAAATTGCACTATGCAGTATTATTCTATTTAGCAATTGGTAATTTTATTAATTATAGGTCAAAAAACATGAGAAAATAATTCGTATGGGAAATGCAGAGGTGAGAAAGTAAAGTCAAAGCATACTTTTTGTGTTCGAACATCACTCAATGCTGATATTTAAAATAATAAAAGACAATACCTCAGAATCCCAAGGTGATTCTTCATCTTCCTTTTTTCCCAAACCTAATGCTGACATTTAATAATAAAATGTAGTTATAGATACATTCATGTGAGCATTTATTACTATATAAATTTTAAATATATATACAAGACTATCTCCAATCATAAATATTTCAATAAAATTAAAGTAAAAAAGAGCAGAAAAGAATTTCAGAGGGGTGAAGCATTTACAAGAAGAAAAAGTTGTAGTAGTTGGGATACTTTTGAAGAAAAACAGCAAAAAGAAATGCTTAAAGAAATAGATACAATATTTGGATTTACACACTTTAGATTTGTTTATATCAGCATTTAAGCATAGAACAAATTGATAGATCATCACCAAATTACCATTTGTATCATTTTCATGTGTTCCATCAGCACAAATCAAAATGTCATTATTTGTTTGCTTTTGTGGAGCACTTTCGATAATATTAATACCATTTTCTTCATTTCCAGTTGCTGGCTTTGTTTCTTCTTCCTATGAAAATAAAAGAAAACAAAACCAAAACCCAACATCAGAACACATCGTATTCATTCACTAGCTCGCTCACTCACTCACTCAGGAAGACAATAAACTTTTTCTCTATCAAATTATAGGAACTAGCCTGGGAAAAACAAGAAATAGAAATAAAATTTGTGTCCTATCTTCTAGTAGGGTAGAGATACATGAAAACGGTAAGAACAGAAAATATCCTTTGCTACGTCTACAACTGAAGTAAGGAAAGTACAGTAAGGGAGACAGCAGTTAGCTATAACTGACATACTCAGGAAATGCACAAAGATAGGGGCTGTACCTTGAAAGATAACCTAAGTACAGAGGGTGGTCAGGAAGGGCATTCTAGAAAGGGCAGCATGAGCAAAACATGAGGTAAGTCAGTGTACCCAAGTAATATGGTAAAATTGGAACATTGAGAATGAAATGGAGAGGTAAAACTGAAGAAGCAGAGTCAGACCAAACAAGGCAAGAGTCATGCTGGCTCATGAATTTTACATTCGTGTAATGGGAAGCCATTAAATAAACACAGGAGTTACATTGTCTCGAATATATTTTAGAAGAATCCTTCTGGCAGCAATGTAAACATGAATATAAGAAAACAAAATAAGAAAAAGAATTATATGATCATATCCATAGATGCAGAAAAAGCATTTGATAATACGGCATCCATTTCTGAATAAAACATTTAATAAAATGGGTGTAGAAGGAAAGTACCCCAACATCATAAAGGCCATATATGACAAACCCTCAGCTAACATCATACTTAACGGTCCAGATAAGGAACAAGACATGGTTTCCCATTTTCACCACTTTTATTCAATATGGTGTTGAGAGCCCTAGCTAGAGAAATCAGGCAAGAGAAAGGAATAAAAGGCATCCAAATTGGGCATGAAGAAGTCAAATTCTCACCTTTTGAAAAGCCTCTTCAATAAATGGTGCTTGGAAAATTGGAAAGTCACATGCAAAAGAGCAAAAATAGACTGCTATCTGTAACAATATACCAGAACGAACCCAAAATAGATCGAAGATCTAAATATAAGACCTGAAACAATATATTGCATAGAACAAAACATACATACTGAACTCATGGACCTTGGATTTAGAGAGGATTTTATGAATTTGATATCAAAGGCAAGAAAAGTAAAAGCAAAAACAAATGAATGGGAAAATATCAAACTAGAAAGCATTTGCACAGCAAAAGAAACCACCAAAACAACAGGCAACCAATTGAATGAATGAAGCTATTTGCAACAAACTCCTCTGATAAGAGGCTATTCAAAATGTATAGAGAACTCATAAAACTCAATAATAATAAAAAAAAAATCCAGTGAAAAATGGGCAGAGGACCTGAACAGACACTTCTCCCAAGAAGACCTACAAATGGCCAAAAAACATATGAAAAGATGCTGAACATCGCTAGCTATTAGGGAGATTGAAATCAAAACCACAATGAATAACAACCACAGAACTAGTAATAGCAGATGTTGGAGAGGTTGTGGGGAAAAAGGAACCCTTAAGACACAGCTCCTGGCATGTAAGTTGGTAAAGCCACTATGGGAAACAGGATGGAGATTTCTCAAAAAATTACGAATAGAACTAGAATATGACCGAGCAATCCCTCTTCCGGGTATCTACCCCCCAAATTTGCAAACATCCATAAAGATAGATGCACCCCGATGTTCACAGCAGCCTTATTCATGATGGCCAAGATGTGGAAACAAACGAAATGCACCTTGATACATAATTGGATAAAGAAGGTACGGTACACATATACAATGGAATGTTACTAGACCATGAGATGAAATAATGTCATTTTTGACAAGACGGATGGATCTTGAGATTATCTTGATAAGTAAAATAAGTCAGACAGAAAACATTGAGAACCATATGATTTCACTCACATGTGGGATATAAAACTGACAGCAACAAATGAACAAGATGAACAGGGACCCATAGACAGACAACAGTTCAGTAGTTACCACAGGGGAAGAGGGAAGAGGGGAGGCAGATAAGGGTAAAGGGAGTCAAATATAAGGTGATGGAAGTAAATTTAACTTTGGGTAGTGAACACACAATGCAGAATACATATGATGTATTATTGACTTGTATCCTGGAAATTTGTATAATTGTTTTATCCAGGTCACCCTAATAAATTTAATTTTAAAAAGTGTTTTTCAAGAGATGGAAAAGCTGCGGTGGTATTAGGTTAAAGGGAAAGAATGTTACATTTGAATGTTGGATGAGCAGACAAACAGATTCAGTGTGTACCTAACAGACCACGGAACTCTCAAATTGGCTTGAAGAAGGTCAAAGAGAAAGAATAGGAATGAACTTGAGCTTATAAGTGAGGATAAAAAAAAAATTTTTCAAATTAAAACTTCAACTACCAAAAAATATGAGAATGAAATATTCCTTCAGTTCCTCATAAAAATCAGCTATAAGTCATTGAGAAAAGTCTGAGCATTTTTTTTTTCATTACTTGGCTTTCTTTCTTTAATTTGCTTTTAAAATAATTGTTATCATATTTTATAATCTGGCAGGTTCTGGCTCTCCCTTAACCCCCTATTTCTGTTGCATCTTTATAATAATCTTTCATCTTGACTTTCTAATTAAATCTTGATTTTCATTCTGCCTTTCTCAAATGAATTTTTCTCCTTCACCCCACTCCTCATCTACTTTCTAGTGCTTTCTAATTCTTTCCTTCTGTAACGGCATAAATAAGAATTGTTTACTTTCAAGAACTTTTATAAGTCCCAATCTTGTATATATCTCTCTCTCTCTCTTGTTATTACGCTTGTTTTCTATTATCATTTTGAGCACTTTCATTTCTTGCTAGGATACTTTTCATTATATGGAAAATCATGAGGCGAACAAACCTGTACTGCAGTTGATGGTTTGGGAAGGGTTGCACTCCCATCTTCATTTTCACGATGAGCTTGATCGTCCTCAGATGAGGTCTCCTTCACGTTCCTCAAAGTGCCATATTTTTCTTCTACTACAGTAAAAACAAAGTAAAGAGTACGTGAAAATATCTGTAACTTCGAGTCAGTGAATGACGTAAGAAACAGTCAGTCATCAAATAACTTACTGTTTTTCAGTGCTTGCTGAACAACAGACATTATCTTTGCTACGCTTGGATTCACGACATTCTAGAAGAAAATTCATAGCTTTAAGTATCACATTTGCTAACAAGAATGATAATAGTCACCATTACTGTGTGATCTCACAGAAAGAACACAGGCTTTGGGCTCATGTAGGTATCCCAGTTCTGCCCCACAGAAACCTACATCTTCTCATGGGTTGAGGATTATGACAGAGGACATAGTAACCCAAATATATTACTTTCCTGACCACTAAATGATTATTATCCAAGTACCATGATATCCATTAAACTATGAAACTTACCCCGAGGCAGTTTAGAGTACTACAGAACAAAAACTAACATTAAGAAATTGAAATTAATTATTTGTTATCTTTTGAAATGTGTTTGCATGATTTTTATTGACATGAACTAATTCTTGTGGGGGAAAATACGAGAGTTTAGGTGTTAGTAGTATCCTATGTAGATGGGTTGGATTAGCAAACATTCTGTTTGTCAAAACCATAGATTGTTCAAATTCAGCTCCTTCTAATAAAGAGAAAAAAAAAGAATAAACCTGTGAGGCAATAATTAATGAATGTAAGCCAATAATAATAAACAGGAAACCAGGGCCACATAGGTTGAAAATTGAGGCAGAGAGAGACGTACCAAAGAAAAACAGACACTGAAGAAATTTCTTCTGCAAATAAAAAATTATTCTAGAGATAAATCAGAAAAAAAAGGTAGAGAATGAAGAAGAAGGAGAAAAATGAGATATGGCCAGTCAATCAAGTATAAAACTAAGCATGGGAAAAAAACAGAAGCATAAGTACAATAAGGTATGTGGAGAAATATATACATATATATAATGTCAGTATATATATGTATACATATTATTAACATCAATACATATGGGAATATACTAAGAACAAAAGCCTCTGCTTTATATATTTTTACTATATTACATATTAAATATATACTATTTTATAAAAATATATAAATTATATATAAACTATATATGTTATATATAAACAGAAAATTTGATAAAATATGTACATATATTACATGTAAAAATATATATAAAATTTATAAACATATATAAATATGTAAAACAAGGCTTCTGTTCATAGGAGATTCTGTAATAATACTTATATTGCTCTATGATTATTTGTTTATAAATACTACAGTAATAAAAAGTTTAATTGTGTCAGTATAAAATAAGTCATTCAATTATTTGAACATGGTCATCTATGATGATCTGAAAGCTATAAATTACCACTAAAGAGATAAAAAACTAGAAAAAGAAATGTTCCTAACACATCTACTTTCCACTTGAGGAAGTACTTGGTAATCAAAATTCTAAGAAGACATGTATGGCTTGAAAATATGTATTTAATGCAATTTGAGATGGGGTTAAGTAAAGGCTGACAATTTTAATCCAGAATCTTAAATTCACGTTTGAAGGACACTAAAATATATCCTACTTTCTTACCTTATCACTTATTATTTATTTTCCTCTTATTTATGCCATATTTCCTAAATATAACTCAATTGAATTTATAAGTCTTACACATTAAAAGGGAATATAAGTTTAAGCCTTATTTCTAGGTATTCAAATAGATTTTATTTTGATATTTTATACCTTATATATGACTTGTAACATTTTATTATGCAAAACACTATTTCCTTTGTTCATTTTTTTACATTTAAACTATTCAAATGCTTCTTCCATACAAGACCTTATCCTAGGTCCTCCAGGATATGCACGATTATGTTTCCTAACCTCTAGTAGCTTATAGTGATGCAAGGATTTTTAAATGAGTATTTGAATAACTATAAAAAAACATCTGAAATTTCAGAATGTGATATACGGACTCCGGGTAGATCATTTTTAACACCTACAGTACAAAAATATCTGGTTTCTGTCATGCTTGTGGAATAAGTAAATGCTATGATTGATTCTTTCCACAACCACATCAAAATTACAATGAAATTATGGAACAACCAGCCTTGAGAACCACCTGAGGACTAGCTGAACAGAACCCATATCTAAGGATATACAGAAAAACCAGGTCAAGACTGGTAAAAGGCTGAAGACTTTGGAATGGGCTGGACCCACACGCACGTGTGGTGGTTAAAAACAAGGAGGGATAGCTCAGCTGTGGAGGTCCACACTGAGGAGCGAGGAGTCCTAGCCCCACACCAGACTCCCAGGTGGGAGCATCAGTACTGGGAAGAGAAGTATCCACAAAATCTGCCTGTAAAACTCAGCAGGGATTCAGTCCAGGTGAGAAGGGTGGCCGCTAGAGTGCCAGGAGTTTATCATGAAGCGCCCACGCACAGACTTACTCCCTAACAGAGGCACAAGCTCTGAGCTCCGATGCTGGGCAGCAGCTCGAAAGACATCAGGTATATTTGGAAGGGAACTGAATTGCCCAGCTTCAGGGCAAGGGCTGAAAAGGCGGCTCTCTCCCTCTTTTTGTTCCTTCATTGAGCCCTAACTCCTCAGACCAATAGGTGGGCGACATTGTTTCATTGTGTAGACCCCTTCCCACACCGCCAGCAGGCTGGCACCACTGCTGCTTTGCTGAGCCCTCACCAACCCAGCCTGCAGGTGTGGCCAGGCTCCAAATCTGAGTGTCCATCAAACTCGCCCCACCCTGGTGATTCTCTCAGAACTGGTTCCACTCAACTTACAAACAGGTCTTAAACAGGGCCAATGGCTTTTACTCACAGGTGGCTGGCCTCTCTCAAAGGTCTACAAATCCCAAAATGTAGGACCTGGCCTCTGTGTGCTCTGTACCTCTTGCTTAACAGCCACCAGCCCAGCAGTGTTGGAAGTGGCCTCCGTTTGCAGCACAGCTCAAGAGCCTCCAAGCCCAGCACAGGCAGCTACTAACCACGGATCACTTTGTAGCTTCTACAAGGTAACCCTAGGTTGGGCACCAGCAGTAGCTGACCTGGGCCTGCACAGGGACCTATCCCAAGAGGCTCAAGAACCAACACATCTAGTCACCAGCATTAGACCACACCAGAGCAACGTACAGCTAGCTCCACACATGACACGCCCAAAGAATGGACTCAGCAGACACCAGAGACCTGTCCTAGCCAATCCCACACAAAACAACTCATCCACTATAATCACGGCCATTCCTCACATTTAGTAGCAGAAAGTCAATTCCACACACTGACATACCAAAAGCAATCAAGGCTCAACTACAACAGAAGGGCACAGACAACCCACACAAGAGGCATTTCCAGAGCACTGGGCTTAGGTGACAAAGAGATGTTGCCACTGAGCCCCACGGGACACCAACTATATAAGGCCACTCTGCCAAAACTGGGTGACTTAACAGACCTACCTAATATGTAGAAACAAACACAGGGAGACAGCAAAAATGAGGAGATAAAGAAACATGTTTCTAATGAAAGCACAGGAAAAAAAACTCTGAAAAATAACTAAACATAATAGAGGTCAACAATCTACCAGAGTTCAAAATACTATTTGTAAGGATGCTCAATCAACTTAGGGGTAGAAGAGATGAACTAGGTGAGAACTTCAGCAAAGGGATAGAAACATAAAAAGGACATAGATACCACAAAAAAGAACCAGTCAGAAATGAAGAAGACAATAACCAAAATGAAGAATTTGTTCAAGGAAATCAATATCAGATTAGATGAAGCAGAGGATCACATCAGCGATTTAGAAGACAAGGTAGTGGAAAATACCCAATAAGAACAGCAAAATGAAAAAAACAAGAGAGAGATTAGTTTAAGGGATCTCTGGGATAAATCAAGCATACCAATATTTGCATCAAATCGGTACCAGGAGGAGAGAGAGAGCAAGGAATTGAAAATATATTTGAAGAAACAATGACAAGAAAACTTCCCTAACCTGAAGAAGGAAATAGACAAACAAACCCAGGGATCACAAGAGAGTCCCAAACCAAAGAGGTCCACACCAAGGCACATGAAAATTAAAATGCCAATGGGCAAAGACGAGAGAGATTCTTAAAAGCAGCAAAAGAAAAGCATTTAGTTATGTGCAAGGGAGTGCCCATTAGACTGTCAGCTGATCTCTCAACAGAAACTTTGCAGGCCAGAAGCAATTGGCAGTAAGTAGTCAAAGTGATGAAAAGCAAGACCCTACAACCAAGAGTACTGTATCCGGCAAGGTTATCACTTAGTATGGAAGGAGAGATAAAGAAGTACCCAGAAAAGAAAAAGCTACAGGAGTTTATCACTAGCAAACAAGTATTACAAGAAATGTCAAAGGGACATCTTGAAGAAGAGGGAAAAAAGATCAAATATACAAATAATAAAATCGAAATAACTACAAAGCTAATAATAATTACTTTAAATGCAAACGAATGATATGCTCCAATCCAAAGACATAGGGTGGCTGAAGAGATAAGAGAACAAAACCCATACATGTGACACCAAACCAAAGTGTTTTTGCACAGCAAAGGAAACCATCAACAAAACAAAAAGACACCCTAAGGAATGGGAGAAGATATTCACCAATGACACATCTGATAAGGGCTTAACACCCAAACTATATAAGGAACCCATACAACTTAACATCAAAAATGATCCAATTAAACGATGAGCAGAGAACCTGAGAAGACACTTCTCCAAAGAGGTCATACAGATGGACAAGAGACATATGAAAAGAGGCTCATCATCACTAATCATCAGAGAAATGCAAATTCAAGCCGCAATGAGGCATCACCTTACAAATGCCAGAATGGCTACCAATAAATCAACAAATCACAAGTGTTAGTGAGGGTGTGAAAAATAGGGAACCTTTGTGCACTGTTGGTAGGACTGCAAATTGGTGCAGCCGTGATGGAAAACAGCATGAAGTTTTCTCAAAAAATTAAAAATAGAACTATTACATGACCCTGCAATATCACTCCTCGGTATTTATCCAATTAATCCAAAACACTAATTCAAAAAGATATATGCATTCCTATGTCCCCTGCAGTATTATTTACAATAGCCAAGATAGAGAAGCAGCCTAAGAGTCCATTGATAGATAACTGGATAAAGAAGAGGTGGTACAAATAAAATAAAATATGACCTGGCCATAAAAAATGAAATCTTATTCTTTGCGACAGCATGGATGAACCTAGAGACTATTAGGCTAAGTGAAATAAGTCCAAGAGAGAAAGACAAATACCATATGATTTCACTTATTTGTAGAATCTAAAAAACAACATAAACCAACAAACGAAAGAGAAATAAGCTCATAGGTACAGAGAACAAACTGATAGTGCCAGGTAGGAGGAGGTCGGGAACTGTATGAAAAATTTAAAGTGGTTCAAAAGTACAAATTGGCAGTTACAAAACTAGTCATGAAGTATAGTAAAATCAATATAGCATAGGCAATATAGTCAATAATATTGCCTTAACAGTGTATGGAGTCAGGCGTAACTAGGCTTATCAGGGAGATCACTGTGTAAGTTCTATAGTTCAGCAGTCCCCAATCTTTTTGGCACCACGGACCAGTGCTCCTATGAGAATCTAATGCCTGATGATCTGAGGTGGAGCTGAGGCGGTGATGCTAGCGCTGAGGAGTGGCTACAAATATGGATGAAGCTTCACTTGCTGATCCGTCGCTCACGTCCTGCTAGACAGCCCAGTTCCTCACAGGCCACGGACCGGTACCAGTTCACGGTCCAGGGGTTAGGGATCCCTGCTATAAATGCCTAAACACTAGGCTACACAACTTAAACTAACACAATATTGAAAGTCAAATGTAATTGAAATTGAATATTTTTTTAAACAACAAAAATGAAATGTAAAATATTAACATATGGTTATTAAGTATCTCTGCTTCCAGAAATGGTTATCATTTTAAGCAAAACATGTATTTTTCGATTACATGAAGACTTTTAAATATATTCTTAATGCAATGACTTAGAACATAGTGGAATCCCTTTGTGATATGAGTTTTCATACATTTCT
This sequence comes from Pteropus medius, assembly GCF_902729225.1. Lineage (NCBI taxonomy): Eukaryota > Metazoa > Chordata > Mammalia > Chiroptera > Pteropodidae > Pteropus > Pteropus medius. The sequence continues at coordinate 55,342 of NW_024346202.1, read as the reverse complement.
AAATCTCCACAATTTCTAACTTTATTTTAGAGTACAAAAACCCAAGAGAGAAACAAACAAAAAAACTCCCTCTTAACAACTATATCTTACCAAAATAAAAACTGTAAAAAAAACCTTTATATTACATGCTGTATAATATTGGAACTGAAAGGCACAATGAACTTCATGATTATTACAGTAAGTAATTAGATCCATTAAAGATTTCATTTAGGCATGAATAAAAGTCATGTTGGTATAATTTAAGCCACGTTAAGAATCATTATCCTTCACAAAATTCTATTTCTCCTCCATTGAGAGAAACGTTTTTCCAATATAATTTTCCTATCCCATTCTTTTTCTCAGCCTCCACCTTCAGTAATTACTAAAGGAAAAAAAGAAAAAAAACTCAAATATTCATATTTCTATAAAACTGTTTGTTCTGACCAATTTTCCATTACAAACACAAACAATGATAAGCAGACCACGGCTATATTTTCAAGTAAGTCCTACACAAAAACTAAATTCAGAACAGCAAAATTAATTTTATGCAAGAGCATTTTACCTTCGTCTCAAAACAGAAGTCGTCATCGTCTGATTCAGGCCACGAATCATCCACGTCAGGTTTTATTAAACAACTTGAGAGTAAAAATATATGACAAAAATAAGAAAATTCATGTCTTTAAAGGAACAACAAAAAAGGAGGAGTGAATAGTCAGCTAGCTGTATAATAAATAAAGTTTCTTGATATAATTAAATTGAACCTGTTTTAAGTAAAGCTTTTACTTATCAGTTTCTGCCTCCCTTCTCCTAACCTACAAAATACTTGATGAAGACACAAAATTCCCGTAACAAAAAATGACATCCGAGCCTGAGAGTACATTGTTTTCACCAAAAGTCCTGCAGACAGAATTGAAATTTTAAATTATGGTTGATGTAACTTTTGTAACCTGAACTACAACAAATCTGACGACCTAAATCAAGGTAGGAAGATACACTGTCCCTTCTCCATGGTCTCTCCCTGGTTCAAACTATTCTGTGTTAGTCAAAAATGGCAGTCTTGGTTCTTTCCCATGGAAACCACTGCTTAAGGTGACCCCTTTCCTTCTTTTTACCCTCAAACAGTACATGGAGTTCGATGTAATAGCTGAAATGTCTGAAAGTTGAATGTACAAAAGTCAAAGAACAAATGTGCATGCTGCTGTGATCCTTCTCACTCCCAGGTCCCTCTCCGCAGAGCTCCACGGCAGTCCCCAACCCTTAAATCTTCCGCCTCTGAAGGCACAGACGCCTGAAACTAGGATGGGTTCGAGTGACCAAGAGTAGGAGCTCTCCATTTCCTTGCTCCTGGAAAACAAGTTAAATGAGTCGCTCCGTGCTTTCCCTCTTGAAACTTGGATTCTCCTGCTAATTCCATTCCTACCCTGGTCCACTGCGTTCACCAGACCGACTGTCCCCACCTTCCTAAAATTAAAACATTCACCTGCAGGATAATAAAGAAAAAGAATCCTGGGCTTAGAAACCTGAATTTAAATCCCACTTTCATCATTTATTCTATACGCAAAACTAATTCTAATGTGTTTGGGTTTCAAACTCTCCATGTGAATAACCACTGGACAGTATGTTAAACTCCTGTTGAAGTACGAGAGGGTTCTTTGACTAATTAATTGCTAAAATTCCTTAAACCCCTGAAATTCTATGTGCTTTTGATTCGGTCTATCGAAAAAAGGAGAATACATTTGGCAAAAGTGGAAAAAAATAACAGAACAATTGAAACACCAAGAAAAGTAGAGAAGAAAGTAAAAAATTAAGAAAATGCATGGAAGAATAAAAACATTCTCCAGGAAAAAAATAAAAAATCTCCATACTTTTGCAAAGAAGTAGGAAAGGTACTACTAGCCTGAAGGAAAACCTGGACTGGGAAGTCAGTAAGTAGAGAAAATCAATTAGAAATAACCTCTAAATAGATGCTGAATTTAGTTAACATAACATTGTCTACATTGAGATATTCTTCATTTACAGAAAAGTAATTCATCTCAAGAAGAGTAGATATCATTACACCTAAAAACAGTGGCCTGATTAGGCCTTGCCCATGGAAGACCAGGGCTCTGTGGTAAAACAAGGTGCTAAGTTACTGCTGCAATTGTCAAGGATACTAAGACAAATTCTTGGAATAACTGGGCTTTTTAGAAAAACTTTAAATCAGGAGTAACAAATAACTAAATGGGACTCTGAGTTGATCTGATTGCAACCATATTATGATGCAAGTGATATGCAGGAACTTATCAGTATAGGCTGAGAAACAAGACAATGGATTTGGGAGTCAAGCTGACTGAAGGTCAAATCATGGGTCAGACACTTGTGAAGTATACAATCGTGTGTCAATTCATTGACCTCCCTGAACCACAGTTGCCTAATTAATAAAAAGTAGGCTATAATAGCAAAGCTGCTTTGCAAAGCTATTATGATGACACTAGGAGAGAACAAATGTTAGGCACATAATGCAGTGTCTTGCCCAGAGCAGAACCCTCAACAAGTGTTAGTTCCTTTACTTTGTATTCCTTTAGTTAACACATAATTTTTAAAAATCCATAAAATCCTACCTGCGTACAGAATCTCCTTCAGAATGCTCACTCACTATTAAAGAAAAAAGTAAAATATTTTTGAAGTCAAGAATCGAAAAATACAGAACTTTAAACATATTAGACTGACACTATGTTCAAAAGTATTCCTTTGGGACTAGACCTGAGGACTATACTAGAGTGAATATTAAGGATACTAGAGGTAGGCAATTAATACGTTAATAACTTTCACTTACCCACCTATGTGTGTGTATAATGCAAGAAAAAAAGAATAGAATTTATCGAAATTTCATACCTGCAGGTGAATTGCTAATTACAGAGATTTTATAATTCTAACCAAACCCTATCAAGCTGACAGAAAATGTATCATTAGTAGAATCAGTATCATAAGCTAACTATGTCAAACATAAATAGCATAACTTTTCAGGACATCCACCATTAAGAGCAGTTAGAGAGTACACTTATTTAGCTGTAACACATGCAACTTCTCTAGCTCTTCGGTCAAGGACGAAACACCCTATCCTCAGGAAGCTTGGTCTCTAGGCATTATCCTTTGTAGCATGGCAAAACGTGGGAAACAGACGCCTTCTGGCTCTATTTCCAATGTACAATAAGTAAAATCTTATTTGTGATTCCAGTTCTATAAAGTAAAAACTCTTGGGACTCTGTCTTTACGTTGCTAGAGAGTCTGTCTGGACCCACCTCACGGAGCAGGAGGGTCCAAACGGTTAGTGCTGCGCAGTAGTGTGTGATGTCATTTTTCTCAGCTACCCCATTATGTGGCAAATGTTTATAAAAATAATGATTTTTCAGTTAGTAAGGCATATGTCATCAGATCTTAGACTGATGAACAACAACAAGCAAACGAACAAAAACCCACAAAAGACAAAGAACAACTGGAATAACTACATTCAATCATCTTGGGATTTTAATTTTTCAACAATCAAAAAGATACGCACTGTAGGGTTCCAACTATATGACATTAAGGGAAAGGCAAAACTATGAAGACAATAAAAAGATCAGTGGTTTCCAGGTGTTAGGGGGGAAGGGAGGGCTGAATAAGCAGAGCATAGAAGATTTCTAGGGCAGTGAAACTATTCTACATGATACTGTATTGGCGGATACAGGACATTATACATTTGTCAAAACCCATAGACTCTACGACACCAGGAGTGAACTCTAACGCAAGCTACGGGCTCTGGGTGATGATGACGAGTCAGTGCAGGTTCATCGACTGTGATGCATGTACCTCACCGGTGCGGGCTGTCCACAATGAGGGAGACTGGGTTGTGGTGAGATGGTTTATGGGCACTCTCTGTCCTTTCTGCTCAGTTTAGCTGTGGACCTAACTACTCTAAAAAATAAGGCTTATCATTATTTTTAAGTTCAAGGAATCCACTGGACCATATTTTAACATATTAGTGCTGTTTTCAAGACATAGTCACCTTGAAATTTAAGAAAAAGATCTAAGTATCAGAATGTGGGTATGATCTCCACAACTGAAGGAGGCATATGAAAATAGATTAATAAAACAACTTTAATTGCATACATGGGAGAGAAAATAATTGATAAATATGATTGAGCATCTTCCGTTACCATCGCAACAGGGATTTAGTACAACATGAATCAAAACTGAATCATCTCTATAAATTAAAAGACAATTTTTATTCTAATTTTAAATCAGAAATCATTACGCCCATTTTATTTTTAAATTTTATGGGAAAATTCATCAGATAAAATGGAGAGATTTTAATTACCATAGTAATTGCCATAGTGATTTTTGTAAGAATATCTGTTCAATATTCACCAAAAGTCAAAAAAGGAAAAAGCACAGCAATTTATTATGGATGATGCAACTGAAACCAGTACCATGTGAAATCGTCATACTACAGCTATTAAAATAAAATGTTAAAACAACCCCCAAAATTAAGTTAGGGCTGTAATTACTGTACAGAAAAGATTTCGCACAGCAGGCCTACTATCCTCAGCAAGTCCAGCTTGAATGGCTCGCCCTTGGTTGGTGTCTGGGAACCTGGTTGGGGGAGGGTCCCACCATTCCCTAACTGACAAGAGGGGCTCACTGGGCCTCGACTGTCTGTAGAAACAAGGTGGTTCATGCTGAGCACTTGCTTTCCTTCTAGGAGTCTGGAGTTTTGGTCCATGTCAGGGGGAGGATACCTATGTGACTAGCGTGCCAGAAAAACCTCAGGCACTGAGCCCAGTGAGACTGGTCCTGGTAGACAACAGTCTCACATGTGGTGTCAGAACTGGACACGGGAGGAACCAAGCGCATCCTGGGAACTCCAGAGGGAGACCACTCTTAGAAACTTGCACCTGGTTTCCTCCACACTGTGTCCCAGGCCCCTTCTCTCTTTCTGGACTTTGCTTTGATCCTTTCACTGTACTAAACCACAGGCATGAGCACAATGTTGCTGAGTGCTGTCAACTTTTCTAGTGGTTTTAGGAACCTCTAACAAAATTGCATTACATCAAAGTTTTATTATCCGGGTTGACGTGTTATACAAGATGACAGTCAAAAGGTTATTTCAGAGAATACCTGTTGTTGAATTTGTTTTTCTCGATACTTCTTTTGGAGATTCTTGCAAACCTGTATCTGTTTGAATAAAGTTTTGAAGGGATAAATAAAACAATGATGTCAGTAAATAACATGAAATAAGCAACAATATTGTTAATCAGAATCAAGTAGAAAATCCTAATGACAATATGTTTTGTAAGTTCCTATTAAAATGACGAGATCCCACTGTTAATTTTCTCCAACTAAACAGGATTTCACTTTTTTAAAATAGTTATGAATCAATCAAGTCACTGATCACCACAGGAAAACATAACTGCCATATACTTTAATAATTCACTACAGATTATTAAGATTTTTCTTTATCATTTTTTAATATCTTATAAAACTAAAAACATGCCTCACCTATTGAAAGGTAGTGCTTCACAGACAAGTCAAACAGTCAAAAAATTATATCGAAAATCTAGAATGAGTTATCCACGGGTAGTCACTCAAAGTCGCCATGTGGAGGAAAAACTGGGCTCCCCTGTGGCCCTGCAGCTCTTCTCTGTGCATCTGACACAGTCTCATTCATTCTTCGTGTCCAGGTCAAAGGCTCGTGCACAACCTGAACGCCTATGATTTATCTTACATCTCCTCTCCTCCCTAACCTTTCATATTCATCATCATCCGTAAGTCATATTAACTGTCCTTCTTTTCTGTCTCTGCTTTATTTGGCCATAGCCACTGCCTTAGTCAAACATGAGCTCTTAACAGACAACTTTCACAGGGGGGTAAAAACAAACAAAAAAGCACCACTGACTATTATTATTTCTTACATGAATAAGATTAATTCAGCAACACAAATGAGAAAGACCTAAGTCTAGAAAATGTCCAGCATTTTAAATTGAATAAACTGAGATTCTCGATCTTTTTTCATATCAGCATTGGTGGGTGACAACTTGATAATGCACCGATACTAGTCCACAAAAGCAAAAGCTCCCTTAGTCTTCCTGCCTCTATATGTGTTTTTCCCTCAATCTAGCTTCTCTGTGAGAGGTCAGCAAACTACGGCCCACAGGCCAAATCCAACCTGCCATCTTGTTTTGTAAATACAGTCTTACTAAAGCACAGGCTTGCCTATTCACTTACATATTGTCTACGGCTGCTTTCACACTATAATGGGAAGTCTGAGTAGATATGACAGACACCTGAGGGCCTAAAATCGGGCCCTTTACACATAAAGCTTGCTGATCCATGCTTTACACTCTACCAGAGTGTCCTATCAAATCTAATCTTCTTACGCTTCAGCTCAAAACTCTCCTGCAGTAAATATGCTTGGCTCCCTACCCACTAGACATCCCTTAGTCCTCATTCTCACTGCAGAACTACAGTCGTGTTTGGATATTTATTGTCCCAATCCACAAAGAAGGTGGCTTCCCCCCAGCTTGACAATCAGAAATGATTATATGAGCTAATTACATTAACTGGTTTTCCTCTAACTGGTGTGGGAGTGAACATGTGCTATAACCTACCTTATGAAATGTTAGAGGGAGGCTACTGCACGCCTCTCAGATGTCTTCCTATTCAAAGAAACACATTGCTCGAAACATATCACTAATCATTAGAGAAACACAAACCAGAACCACAATGAAATACGTCCTCAAGCCTCAGCATGGCTATCATTAAAATGTCAACAACAAAAAAACAAGATTGGTGACGATGTGGAGAAAAGGGCACTCTCATGCACTGTTTGTGGGGTTGTAAATTGGTACAGTCAAATGGAAAACAGTAGGGAGATTCCTCAAAAAATTAAAAATAGAACTACCACAAAGACCAGCAATTCTACTGAGTATTTATCCCAAGAAAACAAAAACACTAATTCAAAAGGATATCTGCACCCCTATGATCACTGCAGCAGTATTTACAACAGCCAGTATATGGAAGCAAAGTAGCTGTCCTTTGATAGATGAATGGATAAAGAGGATGCAGTTGATATACCTACACAATGGAATATTACTCAGCCATAAAAAAAGGATAAAATTGTGCCACCTGTGACAACGTGGATATGTTAGGTAGGTAGTCAGGCATGAGCGACAGGAGCTAAGGCCCAACTCTGTGACCATAAAAACTTCCCTTGAAGACTTTCCTTAAGGACCTCCCAGAAACACCTCCCTTTTAGGGTTATAAATTACCCCAAATCCTAGAGCACAAAAGCCACAAAAGATGCTGGCTAAACCAGCAACAAACGCATGCACAGAAAGTACTACCCTAATTTGCCCACAATTTAAGTCTCATTATAATACTATGTTTATGCCTGTAAGTTTATGAATCTAATTGTAAATTCTGGACTAAATTCTGGGTAAACACATGCACGACAGGCAAACTGTTACATAGCAGCCCATGGTCAGTCAAGGTGACGTCACATATGGATCATCTAAGACTTCCTATTATGGCCCAAATATAGACAGACCATTCCACTTCTGTGTTTTTACAGCTCTCTATGCTGAAAACCTGCTCCTCCCTTGGGGCGTACTCTGTCTTATTTCTTCACCTCCCAAATTACACAGGGCTGCAGCCTACCTTAGCGCGGTCTGTTCCCTTCTAAAATGTGTTTTCAATAAATCTTACTTTTTCTAAACCTCGCCGACCTATAATTCTTTGCTGATTGGCAGGCAAGAACTGAGGGACCACACACCACAGCACCATCCACCCCCCCATGCCACTGGGGCCACACCAATGTCACTAAAATATATAGGCCCCAGGGATGTAGTGTACAGCAAAGGGAATATGTCAATAATACAGTAATAACTTTGCACGGTGATAGATGGTTACTAGACTTCTCATGTTGACCACATCGTAAGACATATAAATGTCCAATCTCTACATTGTATACCTGAAATTAATATAATATTGTATGACAAATATACTTTCCAAAACTTTAGAAAGAAAAATGAAACACCTAAAGAAAAGCGGTCCTTCCTGCCTTTGGATATTGTCACATAAGAATATGATGCTTGGAGTCGTTGCTAATGAGCAGACCAGGACAGGAGACATAAACAAAACACTGATAACCTCACATATGAAATGGGGACAACGGGGATCCTGATGGCATCACTGAACCACCAGAACAGTGCTGCTTCCTCTTGTTTTAGCTACTGTTCACTCGGTCACCTATTTTGTGCAGCTAAAAGCATTCTATGTGATGCATTCCCCAAAGCCTACAGAATAAGACCTCTTCCTTTCTTTGGTACTAAAAACTCCCATAAGCATCCCTTAGCTGGGCCGTCACCTCATTCCCGACCACTCCCACAGCACATGTTCTGTACCATCAAAACTGAACGGCTCATAAATCCTGTAAAGTTCACTTGCGCATCTTAGCCTCGGCACTGTCGTTGCTTCTGCCAAACGTGTGATCCTGATAGATGTTCCTGCTGCCACATGTCGTCCTTCTGCCTCTTTACCTGGCAAACTTCTGCTCCCGCTGCATGCTTACCTGAAACCTTGCCACATTTTCAAACTCTAAGTTCTCATCATGGACTTAAAGTGAGTGGCACACATTACAGTCCATAAAAAAAATAATAAATAACGAGAATTATAAGCTCCCAGTGGACTTTGGCACCTGAATAAATTATAGTAAATAATAAAAATGACAATGATAATAAGCTCTTGGAGAGTGGAGACTGAGATTTTAAAATGTTTATATTCTGCAGTGTCAGAATAACACTTAGTACCTAACAGACACTTGATACTTAATAGCAAACCTTTAATCAGAAAATGTAAATGTATAAAAAGGCTTTGAAATTCTGTTTTAAAAAACCACAGAAATAAACCAGAGACAGCAAACACGATATTTTGAGCACCTTCAAGACCAAATCTCTACTTCAACTTTGTATTCCTATAACTTATAAACCAACCTACAGAAGTTCTTTCATCAGATCCTCTAATTTAAAGTGTCCTCATATGGTTCAGATTGCACAATGCACTGGTGCCACATCCGGGTAGTACAGTAGCATTTTTGTGATTTTAGAAATTTTTTGTACTTTTATTATAAGTTGTAACTCGACTGAGGCGATGTGAATATTTATTATGATTATCTTCTGCCTAATGGTGACAGAGCCTCTTGTTCTAAAGAAATTACAGTGTCACAACAATTATCCAAACGACACAAGGAAACAACTTGTTCTACGAATGATGTCAGCATCTCATTCTCTTCTGACTTATGTGGAATGAAGGTGATAATAGTGAGACCTCGTTGTTATAACAATAAATACAATAACACGCTTTTCAACAAGGCGTTGCTTTTCTGAATTTCGTACTATCAGTGGATGTCTTCAAAAAACAGTCTCATCGGGATTGCTGCTCATGTTACTGACAATGTTTCAAAGTTCTCACTGTTTGCCATTTGATTGTGGTACCAGGAAGTTGTTCTTGAGTTTCTAGTTTTAGTGACATTTTTAGTGAGACAAATCACTCTGTAAAAACAACTATTCACTTCTAAATGGAATCCATTTGCTGTAAAACTCAACAAAAATCGATATTTTACAACAACTTCAATTTGTTACAAGGTGATTATAGAGGAAACATGTAACACACACATTTAAAGTTTTTTTCTTTTTGCACGAAAATGTATGGGATTTTAGGTGTCATGTCTAATTAAATGAAGTTCTTTTCAGACAATATTGTCTCACATTTTTAATTACCTATGATTAATTTATACAATATTCTCAATACTAGACTATTAAGAAAGAAATTCAAAGAAAATATATATACAATTTACACATCATTTTTTTTCACTGCTTTTTTATTAGCAAAATTTTCTTTCTTTAATTTTATGTATAGTAGGGCCAACAAGAGTAATTCACTATCAGAAGCCTTACCTTGATTTCTATTCTGAGACAACTGTTTACAAATCTCTCCTACTTTATAATCATGAATTAGTTTGTAATTGCTGTGTACAAAAAAGGTGATAAATAACGTTACTATCTTTCTATTGAAATGAAAATCATTTACCAAATATATGAAATTATTAGAGCATTTGTAAGTTCTACAAACTTTTTATTAAGCATGTGATTAAGGAAGGAAAAAAAAGTAAGGTCGACCAGTCATGAATTGAGGGCAGTAGAGTTCAGTCAATTAATTCAACATAGCTTGACGTAAAGGCAAGTGTCTTGAACCCAGAGGTTAGTTTTCAGAAAATGGGATTAATTTTGGTCATCGGCTGTTCTTTTTTGGGGGGTTGTAATTCAAAGTATCTCCACTATTATATAATCTGTAACTAAATGTATTTATAAATATATTACCTCATTAAATCATATAATATAAGTGTCCCTTATTATTGTAGATCTTCACACCAAGGGCAGAAACCTAATAAAGGTCAAGACCAGGCTTAAACTACTATTGTCTCTTCTCTGACGACTCCAGTGCTGAACTAGCTGATCTTTATTAGAACTATGCTTAATCTCCCAGTCTGTCCCCAACTGACCTGGAAGATATGACCTTAATTATACACATGAGTACTGATGAGTTATGGATGGGACTGAGATATCTTAATGCCAAATGACCTCCTTAAGATTCAGAGCTTTCTGTTGACTGGCTTCCATGGGAGGCATAAGTATAAATATTTTGAACCCTGAGGTAGATTCGAGTCACTTGGGAGATTTTCATTATTCTGGAAAACTGATCACTTGAGGTGCCAAACTTAATTATGGAATCTTGGACAAGTTGGTGCCTACTACTCTGGGAGGGTGACGTGGGACCTTCTACAACCTAAGAGGTGCTCTACAGGACTTCAAGTGGCCTTTTGTGCATATCTGGTAACAAAAGAGAGAAAAAGCTGACCTTTTCCTGCAGCATTATTTGAACCTCTTAGACATCTTAGAATGGTGCCAACTAGCATCTGCTAGCAGAAAACGCACAGAGTCTACTCAAAGGGTAACGCATCCTGAAGGTCTGCGTTCAGATGTGGCTCCACGCAGGTTTCGAGTGTAGGGCGAAGGGTTGTGTGCCCAAGCTGGGGACCAGCTGCCAGAACAGTGTGCTGGTGCTTTGGAACAGTGGCTGAGCCAAAAAGCATACATGTGTAAACTGAAAAATATTGTAATATTGAACTCCAAGTGTGTGTGAATCACCATGCAGACTAAGGCATCTGGATCAGCAAGGGCAACCTGGGAGCAAAGGTCACTCATGACCCCAGAACCAGTTTCAAAGAGCCACTGTGAAGCAATACAATCAATAGACACAACACACTGATTAAAGTGTCTTTCTTTACATCTCCATCTGACAAGTGACAGAGGATTGTCTCCCTTGGATTTAGGGAATCCTAAGTGCTTAAAAAATTCAAGGGGGAGAATATAGGAGATCGCCCCCAGAAAACACAGAATTTTCTGCTAAACTCACATTTCAAGACCCCAAATAACAAGCTAGAGAAGAGACATTATTGTATCCCATGCACAGGGCTTATACTTGGAACGAATAGATCATGTTAGGATCCCGAAGGATAAAGGATTCAAAGTCCTGAGATAAGGAATCTGTACCCACTGCTGCTTCTAACTTGTCCAGCCTTTAACTGGTCTCTGTCTGAGGAGGGACCCTAACCCGCTGCCATTCCCAAACTGCCTGAACGAAACTGTGACATCTCACCTGTTATGTAAGAAGTAACTGTAAATTATTTTAAACCTGTTTTGTGATAACTAACAATTTAATGTAAACACTTACAAGTTAAGGCCTCTCTTAAAAGCATGTTCTTCTGCAATCCATCCACAGTTATCTTGAGAAAAGACGTCGACACCTTGCTGAAGAAGAAGCCTGACTATGTCTGAGGTTGAATCATTTACAGCAAGCATGAGGGAAGTTCTAAAATAACAAAGAGATAATTCACCTTTTGGAATAATAATTTATTTAAACAGCTAATTTGATATACTTTATCAAATTTATATCTCACTTGTCTGTGTAGAAGTGACCATTTACATGTTAAAGTGTTCATCTCTGTAAATAACCTCCAAGTATAAGGAAGGAACAAAAAAGAAGCCTGTTCTACACTTGGGGTATACACAGAAAGAAACTATGGTGGGATCTTATCTGAATTAGGTGAACAATTTAAATGAACAATTTTCTGTTCGTCCTTAGTCTCATATATGGTACCTCAAAGTCAGCTAGAAGTCAGGTGACTGAAAGGTGTTTTGTAGATTCTAGACAATAATATTAATAATAATTATAATAATAATTGTCCTAGAGTTAACGATACTGATAAGCGTGTGCTAGGCACTGAAGTAAATGCTGAATAATCTAACACAGACCATTCTTGTGGATATGTTCTTATCCTCCTTCTCATTTCAAGAGACATATTTGGTGATGATGAGTAGTGTTCCCAAGGTCCCACTCCTGGCGTGTGGGAAGGCTAGGCATCGATCCCAGTCTTCTGTGAACTGGAAGCCCATCTTTTTTAGCACTCACCTAGGACTTGTCTTTATTAAAGAGAACGTTGATTCAAGTAAAATTATCTTTCTTCAGTCTACCCATGCCAATTAAAAATAAAAACATCAAAGTATACTAGAAATGATAAGGATAAAAACTAATGAACCCATTGTATTTGGGAGTAGTAATTCATAGTCACTTAGGAATAACTTAATAACACCGGTTATTAACTTAAAGCAAAAAATTTTTCAAAAGACAAAATCAAGTCCTATTTGTTTCATATGCATCTTTTAAGTAAAACTGTGCTTGAAGTAGAGGTTAAAAAAACTGTAAGAGAGACTAAGTTCCATATTGTAGTATACAGTAAAAGTTAAGAGTCCATACAATATAAAACTTATAAAACTCTTTTGAAATCCTTTGAGCTAATATAAAATCAAAAGACCAAAAATATTAGGTTACAAATGACATCAGCCAACATTATAAATAAATATGAATATGAATACTGCAGTATCCTGTTCTTCCTGTTGGCCGGTCAGAATGACTTTGCCACCTAATGAATGACGTCCTAATATCTTTCACTACATAAGAATAAGTTAATCCTCTTCTTATTAATTTTATCTTCCTGACCTGAGTGATTGTTACCACTCTAGAACAATGTTAAGGTTAAAAAAAAAGAATGCACAACTGTACCTTTTCATCTTATCGACTGCATGTACATTCGCATTTCTCTTTACTAAAAATTCCACCATTTGCTGTTTCTTTTCAGTCACAGCAAGTAAAAGTGGTGTGAGTTCATCCTGTAAAACAGCAAAAACCATTTATAACTTATGAGATTACGTATCTCGAAACTGAATTTTAAAGCTTGTAAAAGATCCTCAGAACGTAAACATATAATATAGCAAGTAGAGAACAAGTAGCCCTCTGGGCTGTCTCCTGCTGCTCCTTCTCTTTAAAATACCCTCCTCGACCCTTCAACACATTTACTGCAACATCCTTCTCCAACACTCTCTTCAAACACTGACAGCACTGCTTCCAAAATCCTGGCTCCTCTCACACTTTATCTATCATAGTATTCGGTAGTTATCGTATGGCTCCCCATTTAAACAAAGAGCTTTTGGAGGGCAGAGGCCGGTTTTTTTACCTCTGTATCTCCAAACTCTAAAACGTAACAGTAAACACTTGAAGTATTTTTATTGAATTAATAACCTAAATGATTATCACTGGAGCAGTGTTTCTTAAATCATATTCCAAAGAATATCTACTTGACTAGAAGTTAAGTACTGTGCCCCAGGAGGAAGACTCCAGAGAGATCGCCTGGGTTTGAGAAGGATGACAGAATATGCTTTGTATGCTTAGTACTAAAGAAATGTTTAACATGGCTTAATCCCAATCTGATAATATTATTTTTATGGCAAATATTAACACTTCAGAAATTATAGAGTCTCAGGGATACAGTTTTGAGAGCTTTCCAACAGACGTGAAGGTTTCTCCAGCTTATACAAACTTGCTGGATTCTCTTCTATCAATGCTATCAAGACAACTGGTGTCAGCTTCAGGCACCCCTGCTCTGAAAGGGTCACTAAGGAAATGGACTCTAAAGTAAAAAGACATTTTTAGTGATTGCTTCAATTAAACGGCTCATGGGTTTTCTCCGTTTAGAGGATGATAGATTTTTATCTTGGCTGTTAGAAAGCACAATATGAAATTTTATTCTCAATTATAATGATAATCCTGGGACCCAAATGCATATCTGCCTTTTTGAAAATCACTAAATGGCTGGCAAGGTGGCTATGAGCACTGTGGATGCTTTTGCTGACGGTTCAGACATGACCTGACCAACTTGCTCCAATCCTCAGAACCTTGGTGTTCTGCAGTGTTCACACCCCGTGGCCTGTAGCTTCTCTTTCCCACAGGCACTCATCCAGCTCCCCCTGCTGGGGACTAGGTCTCCATTCCTTCTCTCCCCATCGCCAGAGGAACCCACTTCCTAAGCCCCTTCCTGCCTCCACCATCCCTTCACTCCCCCGAGGCCCTCAGTCCTTTGCTGGCTCTGAGGCTGTCACACACTCCTAGGCACTAACAGTAAGTCTTTCCTTCTGGGGAAGAAGGGCAGGAGCTGGGAAACAGAGCTTGGCCCTTTCCGTGGACGTCACCTTTCTCATGCCCTCCCTTACTTGGCTTTGGAGTTCTTTCCGTGGTGAAAGGGTCTGATGTATAATATGGAGTATATGTATTAGAAATACAATGCTCGTAGCTAAAAAAGTATAAACGAAAAACAAAACAAAAAAATGTATTTCCAATCTTTTGTAAATACAGTTACTTGATCCATGCCTTGTTCCTTGCTTCAATATTGGCCTTGTATGAAAGCAGCTTCGCTGCCATGTCCATATTCTGAGCAGCGACAGCGTAGTGCAGAGCCGAGTTGCCATCGATGTCCATTATATTTGGATCGGCACCACGTTCGAGCAGAATAGTTGCACATTCCTCCTCCTGGCATTGTACGGCCTATTGACATTATGACAAAAAGTAGACTGTAAATGTTAGAAATTCAAGGAAACATTGCATGAGTTTCTCCTATTAATTATAGTTAATGAGATAAACTCATATTCGTTCTCTATAATTGAATCAAACCCATCGCATGTTGACAAAGTTGGGTCTCTGTACCTTAATCAGAGCTGTCCTGTTTTCATTGTCACAGAGGTTAAGCTGGCATTTTCAGTCTGCCAGGAGGGTTACCACTTCCGGATGGCCATTGGCACAGGCCAAATGTAGAGCAGTCCTGTGAAAGTGAGCAGACGTTTTAGGAAATTGGAGGGCACTATCTCCAAACACGTAATTGTAAACATTAAATGCTATTATTATTATTCATGTAATTGTAAACATTAAATGCTATTCCTTTGCCTTCAAAACAAATATTTAGTTTTTATCTGGAGGAAGTACAATATTTATTAGCTCCTGTTACTCACCTCATTAATGAAAGTGGCGCCCCTGTGAATAGAGACAGCATGACCTGGGGATTCAGCTCAACTTGGCTGTGATTCTATTTTTACTCTGTCACTTATGCGCCATCACTCAGCCTTTCTGTGCCTCAATCTCCTCATCAACAAAATGGAGGTTAAAACAGTGATTTTTTCTCACAGGACACTGTTGTTTGCTTAAATGAGAACCTATGCAGAGTGTTTGCTACAGTGCCTAGTACAAAAAAACAGCTCAATATTGTTAGCTAAAATTATTATAATTATTACCATTATGACTACTTTACAAAGACAACATTCTAATAGTAACATGATATTACACCTTTTTTTGCAGATATGTCTTAAGGATTAGAAAGAACATATTATTTCAATGTTCTCACACTTTAACACCTCTGACACTAAAATGCAGTTTATAATTCAGGATGCCTTTCACCTATAATTGTCTGCGTGTTTAAGTTTCTTATAGGTACATAAAACAGTGGGCATCATACCGTCACCCACGCTGCCTTACATTAAGTGAAATAATGGATAATATAACAGACTATTGCAGTTTTGGACATCTGGTTGGCATTGAAGTAAATTTTAGTTTTTAAAAGCATTATGAGAAAAGAAGACTAAAATAACAAAACAAAACAGGAAAAGAACTGTTTTCAAGTAACTCTCACTTTGCTTTTCCAGAAATTTTAAATGAAAGGGAACTCAGGATTCAAATGAATACAAATGGCTCATTTGATTCTATATTTAGACTTTCAAATTATATAGAAATCAGATATTTTCAATAACCAATATTAGAATTTAAAATATGATACACTTGCAAAGGGGCTAGTATAGGTTCTCTTTCACAAGGTCCTACCTTCAGAAATACTTTTCAAAGGAGGTGGAAAAGGCTCTAATTGAGATTAGGGCCTAAAACTTCAATTTTGAATTTCTCATTTGGCTCATACTGGACAACATGAAGTTTTGAAGGATGAAAAGGGCCTGAGAGACACACTGAAAGTCTTCTGAGAAGACTATGACTGCTACGAAATAGGTATTCAGATTAGATTTGACGAACAAAAGGATCAAAAATATGGATAGATATAGTTGCAGAGTTCAATAAATGAAACTTTTATAAAGTAAAACAACACTTCTGCAATAGTAGTAATCATTTACATTTGCTTTTTTTTATTTCATAAGGACACAACTGACGTGATTAATCCATAATTGTTTACATGTCGTATGTAATAAAGCTGTACGTGTAATTAAAACATAAGTCAATAATGAAATATATACATAAACTCCACAGGCACAGATAAAAAGTTTCCCTTCTGAAGATTCTAAAAGTAGTCAGAAGATACTAATTTTCAAAAACATTCCAAAAAATAGACAGAAATTATTTTTGTGTGTGCAAGATTCATGTTCCAGCTCTTACTCAGGATTATTTCTTTAATAGTCAAATTTTCCTAGGATGGCTTTCATGTTCATTGTAGAAATTAAATTTTTAGAAAAGGAAAAGAGAATTTCACTTATAATACAAATGCTCAGAAACAAATTTTATTACATTTTCCACGTATTTTTGGCTAACTGTTTGTGTGTATGTGTAATAAAAGCGATTGTTTCTCCTTTTCTGATCTACCAGAGCACACGTTTGCTTGTCAATTTACTTATACTTTGTCTAATTTCAAATGAGAGGTTTTTTCCCTCGTTGATTTCAAAGACCCTCTGTAAAAATGAAGATGCACTTTTTCTCTGATATTCATACATTTTTAATATTTTGCAAGAACATTTTCTTTTATTTCATTAATATTATTTTCAGATACACAGAGGGTTTTGACTTTTTATATTGCTCAACCAACCTCCAGAATTCTTTTTTAGAAGTCTTTCTCACACACAAAAAAAAAAAATGTAAAAATAGGCACTTGAGTTTTATTCTGGTACTTTTCTCACTTCGCATATTTCAAATTTTTAACCTATACTTTATCTGGAACCTATACTTGTGATAAAAAATACATATATAGCTTGCTTTCTCCGAATCCTTCACAGCTATTACTTTACCATTTATGAATAATTTCATCTTTTCTATTAACAGGAAATGTCATCAGTAACAAGTTCTAAAGTCGTACATATATTCGGGTATTTGGACATTTTCTGTTTTGTTCCAATCACTTATCTGTGTTTCCTCCACATAGTAAACAAATAAGTTGTGTAATTTTATAGCCCATGTTGACCTCTATGTGGGCCAGTCTTTTTCTACTATACAAAACTATCCTTCATTTCATCGCAACAATAAAAGACAGCATTTGTACTCAAAAATATTAAACCATGATAGTTTTAGTTGGTTCATGTAAAATTGATATATATAGGAAGAGTGCACATATTGAGAAAATGAGTCTTCCTATTCCAGACCACAGCCATCTGCCATTTCCAAGTGCACATCTAAGGTCTCTCAGTAAAGACCCTACATCCATAGGTGTACACTGGTATAAAATGGATATTAGATGTTATCTGAAGAATGTTTAGCATGCAAGTTGATCTATTGTAGGAATTATTTTTCTCATTATTCATTTTTCTATAGTATATAACATTATGGTAAAAATGTGAACATCAAAATTAATTGTTTCTCTTTCTGATATTTAGTTAAATTGTAAAGTATTCTATAGGGGCAGGTAAGGTGCCCAGGTAAGGTCCCACCACAGAGGTGCTGCAGAGCCGGGCCTCGGGAGAGGAGACAGCCCAGTGCCCACTGTGACGGGAGGGCTGGGCTCTACCAGGCTGTGCCCTGGCAGGTGAGCCTTTCTCCCAGGTCCCCCCGACCCTGGGCCCGCCCATGGCCACTGGTCTCACAGTCCCTATTACCTGCTCTTCCTGTCTTTGTCATTCAGGCCATTTTCTTGGAGCAATAGAATCTTCTGCACTTTCTGGACGTTGCCCGTGCTGGCAGCTTTGTGGATTTTTCCAAGATCTTTGTCTCCGATGTGATACCTAGGCCCTGAGGTGACTCTATTACCACTTTCAGACACCATGTCAAAACCATTGCCCTGCTGGATGGTTGAGGAGCCCAAGGACGACTTGCCCTTCTGACTCCCAAAGCCAAAAAACTTTCTCATGGCCGATACTATGCAGAGCCCTGGGCTTCAGAGACCCCTCAGCACCCTCTCTGCTTTCCGCCTCCTCCTGGGTGGGCTTCTAGCCTCCAGATAAGCCAACCGCCTCTCACCACGACAGCCCAGCAGGGCAACTAGGCAGTTAGGCACTTTAGAATCTTTCAGCCACAATAACGGCTACCAAGCTACACAAGTGTGCCTGGGAGTAGGTGATGTCACTGCCTGTGTGCACCTGAGAGGCACAGGCCCAACGGACAAGGGGACCCAGAGCACCTGAGAGGCACAGGTGTCCAGTCCCAGAGGCAGCACTGGTTCCCTTCAGATGTTCGTGGGAACTGGCCAGTGTTTTGCTCATTCACATGAGCCCTGAAATAGAAGAGCAGATATGAAAGAGGCAGAACACTGAAGCAAAAACCTAAATGAGAAAGGAAAAACTATTGCTGTATCTTAAAAATGTGAAATCTATTCATTTCTATTTATAAACTATAAAAACATTTAAAAGCATGCTTCACAAAGATAACTTCATACTTTCAAATGTTCTAGTTTTAACTTCAAAATCAATCGTATACAACAAAGACTTCCATTGACTCAAAGCAACTTGAGAATGTTACAATGCACTTGGTACTTATCTGATTTTTAAATAAGGCCTATGAACATAGAAAACTATTTTTCTACTTATTATATATGTTAAAAAAGACACAAAGTTTGCTCCTTTTGCCCCTTGATTTCACCAATTAATTCAATCTAGACCAGCTAGGCAAGATCTATCCTCCCATTACTTTACTCGGTAATTTGGTCAATTTGTGAGAACTGGAAAGTATTATTACAATGAATCCTTCAATTTCACACAATTTTTTTATTGCAACCCACCTCAAACTTGTCGCTTAATCCTTCAATTGTCTTTCCCAGTGTGAATTCAGATTAAGTGGATCATCAGTCCATGAATCACAGCACTATTAACAGTTCATTTTGGGGCAGTGTCACAGCATTTGTCTGGACACTGATTTTGAGCATATTTGAGTATTGAATCATTTTTGCCCTTATAAAGCATGGTGGAAAATATAAAAATGAACTTACCAGCACCAAGAAGCATAGATCGTATAAGCATAATACAATTATTCAACATAGACATCATTAGACATTCTGAAGAAAATTCTTATGTCGAGTGAAACAAATTAAAGGATATCTATAAAATATTAGAAGTTAATGATGGGAGATGGTAACTAAATATTAAGAATCAATTAGTAATACCTTTGAAAACTTCCTTGGGATGAAATCCTTACACCGTAACATGTTAAGATTATCATTAGGATTTTATGCGTTTCAGATTCATGTACATTTGAACCCAAACTGCCACTAACTAGGAATCATGTCCCCTTAATAAGAGTGGAAGCTTGCCGTCTAGTGGAAAGAGCACCCACTGCCTTTCCAATCTCTCATTTGAGAAGGAAAAAATCCAATTGTTGCTCCTGTTTTCTGAGTTTTCAGACATGTATAACAGCAAAGAAAGAGTGTTTCTGATGCCCTAGGAGACCATTTTGGCCCTTTGCTCACAAGCACCGAGTCCAAGTGTTTGCAGGTGCTTCTAAGCATCTCATACGGCCTCAGCAGTGTATCTGGGTGTTTCCAAGGGTAGGAAGGTTTAGAACTTTGAAATGTGGCAAGTGACGATCCCTCCATGACACCATATTTTAACATTGATAAAGACTATTTTTCAGATTATGGTCCCCAGGGCTATGGTTATCGTTACTGAAACTCTTCACTATTGGGATAAAAATGCTAGTCAAACACTGGAAAAACGTGTCAGACTATGGAGATACACATCTTACAGAGTTTTGGTTCTAAGAATACGTGCAATACGTGGCAGGTAAGAGACCAGATGGACATGACAAGAATGCTTTTATAAACAGTATTTCCATGCGCTACACATTTCCCCCTTTTTATGCATGGCATTAGTATTTCATCACACAGGAGGAAATCATTTCTTCCTGGCCTTTCATTCAGACTATGGATCTTATTTTTAACCCATAAGAAGATGATGTGCTTACGTTTACGAGACTTGGCCAGAAAGTGTGACATTATCCTGATGATATGAACAGGTATCCCTATATTTTGATCACTACACTGCATTATTAGAAAACATTATTCAAAAATATCATTGTTGCATTAACAGATATGTTCATCATTTTCTTACTGTTAAATTTTCTTCCACTTTGTTCTTTGTGGGTAAATTTTGCTGTTGTGCCTGTGACTGTAAGAGTAATGGTTTTCATGGCATTCGAAAAAGTCCATTTTGTTTCCATATCCCTGATTCATCTTGTCATTTGTAGAGAATTTTCTTTCTATTTTTCTGCACACATTTCTTATGCATTTGTTTTCAGTTCTAAGCCCCCGGTCAACCAAATAACAGCTGAGGCATGGTATCTAGGCTACCCAGGGTTACAAAGTGCAACTTCAACAATAATAGAGATGTATGTTTTCTCTGCAGCAAAAGCATGCCTCTTCAGGATGCTTTTAAAGATTATGTGTCTCGTTATGTTTTGCGGGGCTGCTCATGGCCTAATTTGTATTCCAGTATTCTTAACCTTTTTTTTTGAAGGTTTGCCTGACTATCCACTAGCAAATCAAAGACCAGTTATAAAATTTCTGATGGCCCCAATTCAATCTCATAAAAATGCATGATTAAAAAGCATCAATAAACTAAACACAAAGTCATGTTTCCATGCCTTGAAAATCTCATTTTAAAATGTTATATAAAATATCCTGAGAAAAATTCATTATTCTTACATTAAAATATCTTTACTAAATTAGGAAGTTTTGTCATCTTTATTATGGTACATGATCAAGCATAAAGTATAATTTTTCAGTTCTTTTTTCCTTTTTATTTCATCATTACACATTATTGTATGGAATTCAAGTATTTCATATATTACACTATAAATGAATATTATTCTCATTGTACTTTCTATATGCATTATTTTGTAAAATGGCAGCTTACTTAGTCTCCCAATATGGGGCTTTTGTGTGCATTTCTTAATGGTGTATGTATATGGACTGAAGTTTATAGAGTTTTGAAATTCAATTTATCTTCTTTTTTTAGGGGGGGGGTTAGTGTTTTTTGTGTCCTCTCTGAGGATATTTTGCCTTTTCCAAGATTACATAATAATTATCTCTGTTTTCTTTTCAAAGTTCATAGTTTTAACTTTCCACTTGATCCATAGACCTGTGTTTGTCAGAAAGTACACATAGAGGTTCATTTTCTTTCTGTAATGATCCAACTGTCCCAGCATCCTTAGTGAAAAGATGATCCTTTCACCAATTAACTTGGATTAACTTGGCCACTCTTCAAAAAATCAATTGACGATTTATGTGTGGCTTTATTTCTGTTCATTGATCTGTTTGTCCATGCTAAGCCAATACCACACACAGTCATGATTACCGGAGATTTCTATTCATTCTTGAAATTAGGTTGTGCAAGTTTTTCAATGTTTCTCTTCTTTTCCAAATTTTTTTGCTATTCTAGTTTCCTTGCATTTAGATATTTATTTGAGAATCACTTATCAATTTATATTTTTAAAAAACCTTCTGGGATCATAATTAGGTTATGATGAATCTGTGGATCAATTTGGGGAAAATAGATGTTGTAGCAATAAGAGATTTTCCAGTCTGTGAACATGGTATCTCTTTTTATTTATGTCTTCTTCAAATTCTCTCAAGAATATATATCTTATACATTTAGGAAGATTTCTTTCTTCTTTTTTTTTTTAATTTATGGCTTTTTAAATAATATAAAAAATTTTTCCCCATTTTTGTACAAGTGCACGAAAATACAGTTGATTTTCATATACTTACTTTATATCATGTATCCTGGTTTCGTTCCTTTATTAGTTTCTGCAGATTTTTGTAGTTTCTTAACTATGCAACTATGTAAAGGACACATAAAGGCCATTTTCTTTCTTCCTACATAGTCTTTATTTCTTACTTTCCTGATTGCACTGGCTTAAACCATCCAGAAATGTGGGAAAATATACTGAGAGCAGACATCACTAGCTCGTTCCGAAGTCTACGAAAAAGATGCTCAACCTCTCATCAAGTATAATAGTCACCTGGAGGTATTTCATAGCTATTGCGATCGGATCGAGGAAGCTTCTTTCTACTCCTAGTTAGGTGAGATGTTGTATCAAGAATTGGTACTGAATTTTATCATAGAATTTTCGTCTATCTCTTAAGATTATCATGTCATTTTCCTATTTTAATCTGAATGTGGCAATTTATGTGAAATGATTTGTATTATGATACCAACCTTGCATTTCTAGGATGACTCCCATTTGGTCATGCCTTAATTTTATTTTCAAATATCGCTCTTTGTTTTGTTAACATCTTGTCAATGATATTTGTTACTATGATCATGAGGGATACTGATCTGCAATTCCCTTTTCTCATAATGTCTTTCTCAGGGTTTGATATGAATTATACTGCCTTCAAGAAATAAGCTGGTAAATAATCCTCCTCTTCTGTATTCTGAAATATATGATGTATGGTTAATATCGGTTCTCCATTATTCCTTAAATATTTGGTAGAATTGACCAGTGAAGTCATCTGGGCATCAAGTTTTTCTGAAAGGCTTTTTATTCCAAATTCACTTTCTTTAAGAAAAGAAGTCCAGTCAGATGTTTTCTTTCTTCTTGGGTCAGTTTAGTATGTTTTGTCTTACAAAGAATTTACCCATTGATCTAATTGGCCAACTGATTAATTTTTTAACATTATTTTCAAGCCTCTAGTATGCTCCCTGTGCAATTCTTGATATTGGTTGTTTGTATTACATCTTTTTTATTTCTTGATCAAAGGATGATCGATTTTACTATATTTTTCCAAGACCCAAATTCACCTGTATTAATTTTCTCTATCATTTCTCTATCTGCTATTTCATTGACTTCTACTCTTTATTTCTTCTTGTTTTCTACTTTAATTTTCTCTTCATTTTCATGGTTTTTAATGTGGTAGTTTAAGGCATTGATTTCAACCTTTAATCTTTTCAAAGAAAGTTATAATGATATAAATTTCCTTTGAAATAGTCTTCACTATACTTAACAATTTTTATATGATGAGTGTTCATTATTATTTATTAAAAATAAATTCTCATTTCTCATGTGATTTCTTCATGACCATGCATCAAAAATGCATTTCACTTTTTTTTAAGGAATACTTTAACTGGACATAAAATGATAGGTTAAGAGGGTTATTTTCTTTCAACACTTTAAAAATGTCATTCCATTGCCTTCTTGATGCAATGCTCGATTAGATATCAGACTTCCATGTTACATTTTCCTTCTCTATGGAATCTGCCTTTTTTCTTTAGCTACTTGAGATTTTTTTATTATTATTATTATTGGTTTTTAGCAATCTGACTATGATGTGGTTGTGTATCATGTGCTTTTTCTTCAAACCTTTTGGCTATCTTTGACATTTAGTACCTGATTGATATTTTCCACTATATTTGGAAACATGGGTGCTGTGAGTACAAAGAATTCTCGAAGGAGTTTGGAGGTGAAGGAGAGATATCGTAGGAGAGCTGGAGCAGTATGTGAGAGCCAAGTACAGATATTTTTAATGGGAGAATCTTTAACATGTTTAAAATCTAAAGGGAGGATTCAGCGAGAGGTAGAGACTGAAGTTACAAACTAGTCTATTATTAATACAGTGAAGTATGGGAGAAAGAACAGAAAGATGGTATTCAAAATACAAGTGGAAGGATTGGCCATTGAGGAAAGGAAATATCTAAGCTGGAAATGATAAATGTAGAGGCCTATTGCACTGGGAGAAGAACAACATGAAGGGCCAGAATCCAACTGTCCCGGAAGCCAGGTGACCTGTGGATTATTCAGTTGAAGGAGAAATAAATTTCATCTTTGACTTAAGTTCTTTGGAGCAGATATTCTAACATTTGTAAACTAATTCAGGAAAAAAATTATAGCAGAAATGCTTAATCTGATGCTATCTCATCATTCCCAGGCCTTGTCCCTAACTGACCTGGCAGGAGTCAGTCTCAGAGCTATCAAACTGACATGGAAAAATTTCACAAATTCAAATTGCTTTAAAATTCTCATCACAGAAAATGTGAGCTTAGAATGTGTATCCCAATTCCATTTTGTAGTCATTTTGAGAAATCCAGACTCCATTTATAGGACTACTAGAATAACCAGCAGGGGAGCAATTAGATGCAATCTGCTTTGATTATAGGTCTTGGCTAGCTGAACTCATAAATGCATTAGAAATCTGGTACAAACACGTATGGCCGTATCTGAAGAATGCAGCTGGGATTCTAGTCTTTCCTGATTTTAGTGCCTGGCTTGGGAATAATTGGAATCATCTTGCTCTTTCCTTTTTATGAAAGTGATGTGATTGTATGAGTAAAGGCTTGGTTTTCAATTTGAAACATACTCTGTAATTGAATGTCTGTGAGCAAAATTACTGCAGCATCCACCTTATTCCGTAGAATCACTCCCCCCACATGGAAGTCTTGGCACAACCAATGCAAATCACAAATATGATTTCACCTGTGGATTCTTAGTGCAGTGACCCTAGTTCTATAGGGTGTATGTAACTCCATGTTTGAGGGAAGCTTATAATCAAACTTTATCCAACCGTTTATAATCTCGTAAAAAAGTGTAAAATCTCCAAAACAGCCATGTGCCAAACTTTTTAAACTAGAAAATTGATGTTATCTTATGGTTATGGAGAAGGAAAAATAAAAATTCTATCTCACTTTTTGTATATATTAAAGAATGATCGTGAAAATCGGGCCCGCCTTCAACAATCCTTTTCCTCAGTGATCTGAAACAACCAAATAAGCCTCCTTATTCCTTCTTTACAATACTGTTAATGTGCAGGCACTTCCTTGACAATTAGACACGTGGTTTCAGCAGGAAGGTTTCAACTTCCTGAGAAAAGTGTTTCCATGATTATACTTGTTTTCTGAATCAGAGGCAGATCTTAATATTCCGTCCTAAGGTAATACATTCATGGGGAAAAAAATGCTCTAAAACATGTTTTAGGCATTTACCTAGTAATCAACAACTGTCTTTGAGAGATGGTCCAGAGCACTAGAAACAGCACGTCGCTTGATTTTTAAATCTCTGTATAAGCGCAGGTTCACTTCCGGAAAACATAGTGGTGTAGGAAAAGGTGTCCCAGAAATTTCTGGATTGATCAAAGAAATAAGATCAGCATGAGCCAAGATGTCATCCCGAATGGCCCACATTCTGTAAACTAGACTGAGGCAAACCTCCAGGAGCTGACTCTCTGCCTCCTTGCTGTGAATACATGATGGTGCCGTGGAGAGCTGGAGCAGGTCTTCCTCTGGGCTACTGACTCCTCCAAGCACATCCACGGGCATTTCGGCTCCCGAAGATTAAAGGGATCTCCCCATAGGCGACACTATTTGGGTGATGTGCATGTATCCTACCAGATAGGACTTCTTAGTCTAAACTGGTATAGTCATTTTTAAAATTTACATTTAAACTTGATGTTATACTTTTAATAGGAAGCACTTACTTTCTTTGTAGGACTAAAACTAAATGTAGAAATTTGCACTATTTGACAGATGAAATTATCGATAGGAAGGATGGCAATAAAAATAGTGGAGGACTTGGAGGATGACTATGGAGTTGGCCAGAGCAAGGAGAGACAGAAAAAGATACAAAAATACACGATTCGGGGAAGGTAGAGAAAAAGAGAGAGCAAGAAGGTATTACATAAGCCTAGGGTAAAATAGTGTGCAATGATTATATGTAGCTGAGAATAAAATAATAATAAACACAAAAGCCAATATTTCATGGACACTCACCATATGCCGGGTAAGAAGTTATGCTCTGATTGTGTGACATTTCATTTAATTCTCTTGGAAAAAGAAAATAAAATTAGGTGAGTGTCCTCACACTGCTAGAAGTAGATAGATTAGATAAGATTTTTGTCCTTAAAATTTTTCTCCAGTTTTAAAAATCTAGAGATCACTTTTGATACGTACAGCATTCTTCTTCATCAGTACCTGCAGGGTGCCCTTCATGAACTAAACAAATATGGCAGACATTTTTTTAAAGCAGAGAATGACACATGTGTAATACTAGATATCATGGGATAAAATGACCACGTAAAGTACAGATTCTTGAAATGCCCTTCGAAATCTCTTGAAAGCCCACTTGAAGTGAGTTAAATGAATTTAAACATAGAAACAGGTGTGCAGAGGGGCTTTGCCAAGGAGTGGAAGGGAGCAGAGACATGTGCTCTCTTTCCAGTCCGGAGGGCTTGGGGGTGGAACGTACCCCTCCGGCTGGTCTGGAACCCCAGCCCACAGGATAGCACAACCTTTCCCTGTCACTGGCTCTAATCTGTGGCTTTGGGTCCCACCCCAGTTTGCAGACAACTGGGGCTTGGCCAGAGGAGGCAGAGGGAACTTGGTCAGAAAGCAAGCACCAAAATTGAGGTTCCCTCAGAAAACGAGATCTGTCCCGCCCCTGGGAATGGATGAAGCAAACAAGGTTACTTCCTCTTGTTCCTCCTGGGGGAGAGCCCTCCCAGGGCAGCAGTTTGGGGTCCAGGGGAGTTACTGGCAGGTGTGTGTGTGCTGGATGAAAATGTGCTGATTTCATTTCTGCCTGGTTCTGTGTGCCTGAAATGTCGTTGTTTGCTTTGAAGACCTTCTGGGTCTGTTTGGTTTGATTCTTAACCCCGTAATTTTTCAGTGCTGACCTGCTCAAGACCCTGTTTTGTATGGATATAAATAAAAGGAAGAAGATCCCTCTCACTAACTTTTTGAGTTTTCACACTGATCTGACCTGACTTCCCCTCTCAAACCTGTCTCGATACTCTGTAACCAATACACATTGTTGTTCTCCTATTTGATTCGAAGTTCCTCCTTGCTGGTACTAGGGGTCTTTCTGAGCTATTGGACCACTGTCTCAGGAATCACTCCAGTCAGCTGAGATCCCGCCTTTCTTCCTTTCTAAATCGTATGGGGCGCAGTCACTCTTTCTGATCTAGTCACAATGAAAACACAACCCCTTTTGTGACACCCTCCTTAAGAGCAGGTAGATCATCCACATCCATCTCTCCTGACCTTACAGAGCCCAACTACCCTTCACATCGGTTGAGTCTCCCCTCAAAATCCCAACCTTTCTCATGAGGAAATCTTTGCTTCTTCCTTCTAAATTAACCTGAATGTTCTTATTCCGTGATTATTCTGCTGCTCTTATTCTTATAGCACATGGAAGCACACTTCACAAACCACTCTAGTCTCTCCTTGCCTCCTCAGCAAGGCTGACTCCATGACGCTGAGACCTCCCAGCACAAGCTTTTGGAATTATTTTGGGGCTTCTGGCCATTGCATCTTCACTGAGGTGATTTTCTACCTCAACCCATGAATGTGCCATAAAGTTTTTGTTTGATTGTTTTGCTTTTTTAAAAATTTTACTGCCTTTCTATGATCAAAGCTACAATTTAAGTCTCAGAAGTCTAAAACCAAGATCAGAATTTACCTAAATTAACAAATCCAGAGCCCATTTGAAACTACAAAATGGGGGATGTCTCGTAAAAGCCTGTTTATAAACTATGTGTATCCACAGGTCAGCCCCTCCTTAGAGGGGCTCTGAATTCAGTTCAAAACACCTTAAAAAAGGAACAGCCAACCCACACCTATACACACAATTTAAAGCTCACTTTCACACTAATTCTTAAGCTTACACATGGAATTCATTGGCCCGCTGACCTGGTTGAAAATTCAGATTGCAAAAGCAGCAAATAATTATCCCCAACCAAGATGTCCTTCTTTTTATAAGAACCCTTGTGTCAGCTGCACTTGTTGCTTAGGCCTGATGGCCCACTGTCCAAGAAACACTGTGAAGCTTTGTAAATTTAAGTGTAGTTCAAAATACAACTTCAGGAATCCAAATTCTAAACCAGCCCCTGCTAGGCGCTATGACCGACCACCAGTAAGTAGCTTAAGACCAGCCTCTGTTACAGCATCGGTAGCCATAAATTACAGTGATTCGTCAAAATCTACATTGCCTGAGATGTAAAGTGTTTGCCAGGGGTTGTGAGAGGCTAGAAATTAAAAAAAAAAAAAAAATTCTCTACTATCATGTGCAATGAAATAAGCCATTGCAGACTTCTAAGGACATGAACCCTCATGGCCTGGCCCTACGAAAGACCCAGTCTCTGAATATTATTTTGCTTCTGATACATGAACCAAAACCAAAGTACAACATCTTAAAAGTAACCAAAGATTGTGGGGGAACATGGCAGGGTGGCGAATAGATTATGTTCAAAAAAGGAGCAGCTGGAGAACCAATTTCTCAACAGCAATTATAGAAGCTCAAACCCAGCCAAAATGATGTCTTACATGTCATCAAAGACAGTAACTAGCGACCCAGAATTCTGTAGGCAGTAACAATATGTGCCGGGAGTAAGAAAACGTAAAAACATTTTTAAACAGAGATTCACACCAGGCAGTTCTCACTGATGAGAATTCTAAAGGATGTACACTACAAACAGAAGAAGAATGAACCCAGATGCATGTTCTGAGATGTAAGAAAAGAATGGAGAAAACAAAGAGTTAAATATGTAGGTACATAAAAATGAACACTGACAGCACCATGTAAAAATTATAAACATGTCTAGTGTTTTGAAAGGATACAAGACAGAATGTGAATACAAAGAAACAATACACATAAGTTTGGAGAAGTGAAAATGGACCTAAAGTATTAAAAATTCTTTGTATTTATCATAATCCATGAAGAGAGAAAAAAAAGAGTCCTTACCAATATACCAGGAGTAGCTATGTAAAAACTAAACCAACAAGAAGTGATCATAATCAAGGTCAATTGACCTGACAAATGCAAGTTTGGTTTAACAAGAGCAGACGACATATTTACACATTTAAAAAAAATTATCATCTCAATATGTGGAAAATAAGCAGTAAGTAAAATTCAACACTCATTCTTGACAAAACTCAGATAACTGGTATTTTGAGGAAAATTCCTTAACATAACTGTGGCAGACAGACCCAAGGATGACCTGATAATGTCTGCCTATGGGTGTTCTCCCCTTTCATAACCCCTTTCCCTTGAGAGTGGGCAGATTTGTCACTTGCCTGTAGCCATTAGAATATGACAGGTGGAAAGGAATTTTGCAGATATCATTAATTCAGTTTGTTTTGAACTAATCAAAAGAATTGTTCTGGGTGAGCCTGATTGAATTAGGTGAAAACCCTTGAAAGTAGCCTGAGCCCTCTCTGGAGTGAGAGGTGCTGCTGGCTGGCTTTATGAAGCGAGCAGCAGTATTGAGTGGGCCCACACGGCCAAGTGCTGTGAATGGCCTTGCCATAGACTCAGTGCTTGTGCCTCCCTCACCCAAAGGCATGTTAAATGCTGATGTCCAGTGTGATGGTATTTGGAAGTGGGTCTTTGGATGATCATAGGTCATGAGGATGAAGTCCTCAGAAATGGGAACAGTGTCCTTATAAAAGAGGATTGAGAGCGATCTCTTGCCTCTCTGCCATGTGCCACAGGAAGAAGACCGGACTTCATAAACTGGGAAGTGGGCCGTCACCGTACACTTAGTCTACCACTGCCTTGATCTGAGGCTTCCTCGATGCTAGAACTGTGAGAACTAAATTTCTGTTGTATATGAGTCTATAAAATTTTGTTATAGCAGCTTGATCGGACTAAGATGAACCTCATAGGAACTGTAGGCCATCTCTAGGACCTGAGGGCAGCCTTCGACTGAGAGCCAACAAATTAGTGGGAAAGGAAATACATGGTCATACAGTCATGAGGAAATAAATTCTGCAAACAAACTAAATGAGCTTCGAAGCAGATTCGTCCCCATTCGAGTCTCCAAACAACAATGCAGCCCAGCCTACACCTTGACAGCAGCCTTGTAAGACCCTGAGCAAAGGACCCAGCTAAGCCATGACCAAATTGTGACATAATGGGTGTGGTTTTAAGATGCTAATTTGGTGGGATTCTGTTAGGCAGCAATAGAAAACTAATACACTAATAAAGGACATCTGCTTAAAAACACACACACACTATTTACATAATTAGAAAAATATACTGCTTCCCCTTTGCAATTTCAACAAGACATGGATACCCACCATCCCTGCTAATATTCAATAACATTCTTGCAATAAGAAAGAAAAAGAAATGAAAACTCAAGGAATTGGAAAGTGGGAAACAAAATCATCACTATGTATAAATTATATGTATATACTGGTAAAAATTCCAAAAGAATCTGCAGATAAAACAATAGAGTAAGAAAAAATATGAGAGTTTATTAGGCAAGATACCGAATTCAAGCTCAAAATGCAAAATATCGATGTTATTTCTATAAGGTAGCAACAAGCAGGAAATGAAATTAATTTTAAAATTAACATTTATAATAAGATAAAAAGTATCAAATAACTGGGACTAAATCTAAAAAAATAGGTACAATATCACTATGGGAAATATTTTCAACATTGAGAGTTATTCAGACAGACTATGAAAATATTAATAGTTTGGAAAACTCAATATTGTAAATGACTTTGGTCCGTTTTCTTTATAAATGCAATGCAATTCCAGTCAAAATCCTTGCTGTATATTTGTAGAGGTTGACAAGTTTATTATAAAAGGTATAGAGAGTTCTCTCCACCTTTTATCTTTCTCTTCCCAAACATTTCAGTTCAAAAGCATGGGGACAAAAACAGGGAGCTGTGGTGGCCCAGAGGGAGGTGTTGGAGCCTGGATGGAAAGAGGGAGAAAGTGTGGGAGGGTCACGCTGCACAGCGTCTGAACTCAAGTCAGAGCATCCCTGAAAGGTGAGTGACAGGGGATGACATATAAGAAACTGAACAAGGTCAGGAGACATCCACACAGGGACAGCAGGACAGCCCAGTGTGGGTTTTCAGAGCCCAATGGGGGTAAATCATCTGCAGAAGAGGTGCCCTGGCACAGGGTATCTGAGAAGGATGGGGTGGGGTGGGCACACACTGGGAGGGACAGCAGTGGCAACCCAGCGGGAGGTGTAGGAATCAAAGTGGCAGTGAGGAAGACAAGTCGAAGGGGCAGGGACAAAAGAGCCTAGTTACATAAGAAGATTGAACAAACAAGTGAAGATAGTGATGATGGAGGTAACTTACTATCAGAAAAGGGTGTTAATAAATACTGAAATGGAAAAACTACAATGAGCTTTGTGGGATTCAACTGCAATATTTGGTAAGAATTCATGGTTATCAATAGATTCTGACACAGAACTACAGATGAATGTGTGCACGTCTGTACATGTATTTATGTATGCACATACAACTCCCCGATGTTCCCTGAGGTGCCCCGGAGCAATGACCACTCCAATAACAATATGCACGCCCACCAAACTAGTGCCCAGATCTTGGTTTCTAAATATCACTGTCCCCCAAAAGGATTCAGGGCTTCCATGAAAAATGGCTGATTCTAAGGATAAGACAGAAAACTGCAAGATGAGCTTGGAACATCTTGTCCAGAGAGGAAGGAAGTGCACAGAGAATAATGCGGACACATCAAAAAGACATGAAGTCAGCTTGAGATGGCTACCACTGGCCAAATCTGGGGCAATTTAAGCACGAAAATAATAAGCTTCCCCTTCTCCCTCATTTGTTTTTTAGGTTGGCTTGCTTTTATTTATTTATCAATGTAGAAGAAATGATAAAATAAGATTATCATCATTTGACATCATTTTAATGGTTGATTCAAGCAAGAATCATCAATGGATGCTCATTCTATTGGGTGCAATTTTTAAGGAGTAACCAAAAATGGAGAGCCTCAAGGTATATCCGTACAAGATATCTGTGAAATACAAAGGGTAATCTTAGTGTGGGTAAACCTGGCAGACACTCCTTAATCACGCGATCAAGCTCAACAGTGCCAGTAAAGGAACCAGGCACGGGCCTCCAGATCTGCTGCACTGGGAAGAACTCAGCATCACTGTTGTGACTCTTCTGCCCAATGGCATAAGCTGAAGCTACTTATGAGGAAACACCATAAAAACCTCAACTGAGAGAAAGTCTACAAAATAACTGTCCTATACTCTTCCAAATATAAAGAAGACTCTAGAGATGTGCAGATAAAGGAGACTAAAGAAAGGGGACTTGGACACAACACATCACCTCGGATTTTCTTTGCCTATGAGGGATATTACTGAGACAACTAGAAAAATCTGAAGAAGGTTCATGGGTGGAATATGAATACTGAACCAATTTTCATTTCCTGATTTTGACAGTTATACTATAGTAATGTAAGATTTTCTTTTTCTTGGGAAATAAAAACTAAACTAAAGCATTTATGAGTAAAGAAGTATCACGTCTATAATCTATAAATGGTTCATATATAATATGTATGTATTATATACCTACACTCTATCTATCTAGAAAGAGAGAAGGACAAAAGCATAAAGAAAATATAGTAAAATGTTAACTTTTAGAGAATGAGATCCAGGAATTCCTCGTACCATTCTTGCAACTTTTCTGGAAGTCTGAAATTGCCGAAACAGTCTATTTGTAAAAGAAAAATAAACTTTTTTAAATGATAGTAACAAATTATGATCCATTGGATAAAATAAACAATGAATCCATACTTATAAATAAGTAAATAAATCAAAAGATTGATGAGGAACGGAGATATTCAAATGCTCTCAAAGTACTTCCCTGTAAAACACTAATTAATTAAGCAGGGAAAAGGGCACATTACAGAGAGAAAACCAGCAGAAACTACCTTCAGTGGTCAAGGTTAACATCACCACTACTGGGTACACCTGAAACTGATATCATGTTGTACACCACCAGTACTTAAAAAATTTTTTTAATGTTAAAAAAAGAAAAAGAACATTACCAATAATGGGACATATCAAAATTGTTGGTCACATCACAGGCCCACTTCTGTGACACTGCTGCTAAAAATATGATCTGTATCTTATAAGTAAATGTCAGAAAAACCCACTTTGAAAGACATTCTACGTGACTGGAATTTACTCTTCAAGGTCAGGAAAGACTGAGAAACTGTCCCAGACTGAATGAGACGAAGGGACACGACAACTACGTACAATCCATAGACTTGAGCAGGGTCTTTTGCTGTGAAAGATACTGTAGACAAGGGGAAAGACTTGGAAAAAACGTGAAGATTAAATGATGAAATGGTTTAGTGTTAATTTTCTGACTGTGTAGGTGGCATGGTAGTTAAGGGGAAGGTACTGACACATAGGAAATAAAACATTTAGGGATGATGGCGTAGTGTCAGCTATTTACTCTCAAGTGGTTCTGGGAGAAAAAGTTGTCTTAAAAGTCGAACTTTTCTCTCATCTTAAGACTGTTCTCAAAAAAATAAATCAAAAATTAATCAATATATAGAAAAGGTGAGAAGCCTCAGGCAAATCTTATTTTCCATGAGGATGGACCTATGAATCAGTGTTTAAAATTACATATAATAAATTTTATGGTACTATAACAATTATAATACATCCAAACGTTGATGGTAGCCGTCGCTGCAGATATCAAAATGTTGTCTGTCTAAATCTTTAGTTTCACATATGGTGATAAAAATTGGAAAGTACAAAAAAGCTGTCCATGTACGCCCCTAAAGTATTCATGGCAACTTGGTTGTTGGGTGTTATTTAAACAGCTGGTATTTGGTAGTTGGAGCATGTAAAACTGAATAGTGCTCATTTTCATTCACAAAATCTGCTGGAAGGAGTTAGCTAGATGCTAAAAATCATAATTAAAATACCACATAAATTTGCTTTATCCACATGTGATACACAAATAGTTTTCTTTAATAAAGATTTTTGCACGGTATGGAGTTAATGGGAAACAATTAAACAATATACAAACAGCCCAGTAAATAAATTTTTACTCTTTACGTTTTAGATCATATAATTTTTCTTCAAAATCTGTACAGATTTTTGTGACATTTTCAAAACTAAATCTTGATACAGGCTTAAGTCATCAATAGATCATACAAGAGAAGACAGTCTACAGGATTCAAATTCAAGTTCAGCTTCAGCTGGAAAGAAAAAAATTATATTCTTTATCTAAAATACAACTAAGTATACGTGTTAAGAAGAATGAAAAAGTTTATATGTGACCACAATACACAATATGGCGTTACTAAAATATAATTTCCCAAGATTGCACACTGAATTAATTGCAATCATGGCTGAGTGTCAGTTTTTGGTTTTCTCCATCTTCATTCATCTATCCAACAACCATGTGCTAAGTTAGTATGGCAAGCACTAGAGTAACAAAATGAAGATGACACAGTCCACTTCTGAATAATTACATAGTATAAATGAAAAAATAAAAACAGATAAACAGGTAATCTCCATTTAGAGTCATATATACCATGACAAATATAAAACAGGACAGTACTGAAACACACAGATGAGACATCCGAGTTTTGTGTCGATATTGTACACTTTTTGGTGGTGGTAATATTGAAGATGATACCTGAATGACAAGGAAGAATTATGCCAGATAAAGGGAAGGAAAGATGCAAAGACAAGAGATGAGGAAAAACATTTGTGGAATTAGAAGTAGTCTAGTTTGGCTAGACGCTAGAGCAAAGGGGCAGAATAGAGTAAGGAGCAAGAGATATGGACGAATTATTTGGTAAGAACTAAATTGATCTGGGTGTTTTTATTCCTGCAAAGGAATTAGGAGTTTCCCTCCTCAGGGCAAAAGGTAGACCAAGGACAAAGTCAATGACTAGAGATGGAAATGTCACCCAGCAGGTGGAACTGTAATGGCTTGGCTAGATATTACCAGATGGGCCTGGTTAATGGGTGTTATATCACTAGCAAGAACATGAGGAGTCGATGAAGCCCAGTTTCTGACAATAGTTTCAGTGTGCAGGCTGACAGTTCCATAAGGATGGCAGAGGAAAGGAAGGGGGAGCCGGAAATGAAGAGAGATATGTGGACCTCTGAGATTTTTAACAAGCTGTGGAACGTGATGAATACATGAGGAGTAAATATATACTTTACCATGAATGCTTATGCTTTCATATTTTCCATTCACTATGTGTAAGAAAATATTTAATATGGTGTCTATTATCTAAACATAAGGAATGCCGTTTATTAGTTACAGCTTGTATCAGAAAACAATGATATTGAAATTGAATTAATTTTG
This sequence comes from Pteropus medius, assembly GCF_902729225.1. Classification (NCBI taxonomy): domain Eukaryota; kingdom Metazoa; phylum Chordata; class Mammalia; order Chiroptera; family Pteropodidae; genus Pteropus; species Pteropus medius. The sequence goes on along the minus strand of NW_024346202.1, from coordinate 19,610 downwards.
TCAACATACCTTCTTTTAGTTCTCTAGTTATAGTTTTATCCAACTCCTGCCACATCTGAAATAAGGCAATGATATATAGCTTACGAAATATGACCTTTATTAATACTTTTATAAATTAGTCCTAACTTGGGGATTACATCTATAGAAAACTTATCATGTAAATAAAATAAAATAAAATAAAATAAAATTCTACTAATTTAAACCTTAGATAATAGAGAACATATATATGCAATACTCTTTAGATTAACCTGATAAAAGTACAATTGATATGGTCTATTGAATAAACATAATTTTAGAAGGGCGATGTTTTATCTGATTGGTACAAAGAAGTTTAAACAGGTCGAGTCTTATTTTACACTGAATGCATACTTTTCCAATTCTTAGAAAAACTGTTTATAGATGTTTAATCAGTTTTTTTTTATTTTAATGGAGTTGTTCTTAAAATAAGCTTTCCATTCTTACACTTTTAGAAAATTAAAATCTTAAGGTGTGTTCTATGCTATTCATTTGGAAGTAAAATGACGAAAGTGGTAATGCCATGTCTTGTGAAAATTCTACTCACAAAAAATATGTAAAAATATTTAGCTGTGTGTAATAGAACTGAAACATTTCTTTATTCATATGGACACAAAGATTTCAGAAAATCTGCTTGAAGAAAGGAGAAATATGGACGAGAGCCAGTTTTCAAACTTAGTTTCTGATTGATGACTTTCTAGAATTTGCAACAACAAAAACAATAAAAATCCTTTCATTGTAACTTGGTTTTCTCTAGAAATTATGGCCAATTTTTAAACAGTCAACTAATTTTAGTCAGTCTACTTAATTTTATAATGTGTCAGAATATTTCAAACTACATTACAGTGTCCCCATCTAGAGCGTTCTTCTTTAAACCTTTCTTATAAAAGGTATCCTCTCACTAAATGCCCGAAACAAGGTTTAAAATAGTATACTGAACATGATAAACACTGTGGTGACAATGACAATGCCTCTTGAAAGTTTAGGTGTGACTAGACAAATTTGTTGTCTAACGCATTTCCCAGTGTTTTCAAAGATTTTTCCATAACACTTTTTTTGATAATGGCATGAAAGGCAGGGCTTATAGAATGAATAATGTGACATCGTCACTAGAAAGGCCTTATAAAACCAAAACCTTCAATACCAGATGAAGGGAGAGGCTGTTATTGAACAATTTCATATTACCATTCATAAACAATATATAAAATGTAAATCACATTTTGCACGATGTACATTAAGGAACTACCAGTGTTATGTTATCTTTTCCCCAATATGCTCTTTTCCTAAATCGATAGTGTCATGACTTTTATGTTTACTTCTAGGTGAGGATTGTGTTCAGACGGTGGAAGGAGCTGGAAGTCCAAAATTAACAAGCAGGACACATCTGTAATTTGATTTATGTTTTTCCATTTATCGGAAATATGGAAGTGAGGAACGTATACACAGGAAAGCAATGTATCAGCGATTTTAATTCAAAGGAGTTATTTAGGATTTTCTCATAACTGGTCGTTCTCAACTATGTCCCCTAGAAATCTAAGGTTCCACTGGGGACATGTGCAAGATTGCACAGCGTCAGAGTCTCTTCCCTTCTTTAGCTAGGCAGCTCCATTTGTCTTTGTTTTATATAATACAATTTCATGCAAAATTGTTTTTTAAACAAAGAATGGGTCAAATCTTTGAAAAAGAAATTTTTTAAGGAATTAGTCAAACGCTCTAATTTTATATAAGAGGCGACAAAGGCTCAGTGACATTACAGATTGCCTAAGGTCATGAAACCCATAGTGCAGGCCAGGAATGGGCTTTGAGTCTTGTTGCTGAGTCTAGAGTTCTATGCCAGCTACTCCTTCCTATTCAGGAAAAATACATCGATTTTTAACTGTAACTCAGAGAAAATGAATATGAAAAACTCTGTCAAGTAGCTCATTAATGTTTAGGCATAAGACACAATTAATAGCTTTCTAACTAAATTATCATGAATAAAAATAACGAACAAAAGCAGTATAAGCAGTCAATACCCTCAATTTACATACCTCACATATTTTAACCACAGGAGAGGGAACTTGAAAAAGAAAATCTTTCAGTAAACCAAGCAAGCTGAAATTGAGGGATTTGATGCTTTAAAGAACTCTTACTTTCCTCCAAAGAGAATTTGGTTTACCAAAATAAATCAACATAATAATTATCCACACTGTGGGTTATCTATAGCAAAATTGAAAATACAAAACACAGTTCTACCATCTAGCATACTTCTGTCCAACCTCTCACCATTAGCCGCTATGTACAAAAGACATGAGCTTAGTTTCAATTATAGTTTCAACCCAGTCAGAAATCATAGGAGAACCTTCACTTCCTTGGCCTCAAGTTTCCACATGAGGACTTAGACTCTCTCTGCCTTCTTCGCGAGGCGGGGAGATTTTCCAAATGGGTGAATCTGAGAGACGGAACCTTTAAGAAATGCTTGCTTGGTCTCACATCTCTTCTTTGAAAGGATCTGTTTTCCCACAGTAATGTATAGTCGAATCTGCCTTCGTCTCCACAGTAAGCACCCTGCCCCTGAGACAGGTGTCAAGCATTGTTTCCTCTGCTGACAACTGTGTGGAGAAGTCCTTGATTAGGGGTCAGTGTTTGGAAGCCCACTACGGCCACACATCTAAACCACACCCTCCACGTCCTTAGTATGTGTCGGTAACAAAGCGAGTAAAGTGATCTCCACCTGCCCAGTTCCTATGTTCTGGCTCAGAAGGGGAAGAGGAGTATCATTTGCCACCTACACCACCGCTCCAACAAGAAAAGATGACTATACAACATGTATAGAAAGGTTTTCTTCTTCCTCGATTTTATAGTTAATGGACATTGTTCAAAACAATTCCCACTTTAAAGAGGGGGGAAGTTGAAAGGAACATTTTAGAAAGAGAGTAAAGCCAATCACAACAGCGAAGCACGATGAAATGCAAATATATGTTCATTCATTCAACAGAAATTTATTGAATACTACCTTTCTACTAGATTTGAGAGCAGGTTGAAAAATGATGTTGCATTCTTTTTTTAAGACCAATTTGATAAACACATACATACCCACCACACACCCGTACACATTTCCTTAATTATTATATTTTCGGTAACTATTGATACTTTTCAGCTAAATTTTGATTCCTTATTGTAAATGCTATTAAAAATAAATATAATATAATGCCATAAAATCAAGTAACACAGCCATTTCAATCTTTGCAATTCATTATCCATTTGTAAATAGGTTAATGTACGAAGGAAATGCAATTGTCGGTTTCTGAATATTAAAAATATGGATTTTGCAGCAGAGCCAAGAGCCAAGGAAAAATTGATTGATCAAGGAGCTGAAAAATTAAGTCCAGAGAAAATGACTGAAAGAAGAAGAAGAAGTTGAGCAATTATCTGTCTCTTTTCAAAGATGAAATGACTTGGAGCATTTGCTGAAGTGGCAAAATGAAGTGGGGACATGTGGAGTTATGTCAAGCATATAACTGATAGAATAAACAAATTTATTAAGCTCTATCTCTGCCTACTGAGAAACTAGCATCACCGCTGGGATAATTTGATTAGAGTTAACATTTAAAATGGAAAGGCACTGCCGTGGTGACACACACACACACACACACACACGAAGCCTATTTCTCCTTGGGAAGAGATGTGACTCAATATTCTGTTGAGAAACGTGTTCTGTCACAAGAACACTATATTATCCCCCACCCACACTGGTAAATTCTTCCAATCATTTTTAAATTTTTTAATTTTTAAATAATATATTCGGTGACATTGGTTAAAAAAGTTATATAGGTGTCAAGTGTACAATTCAATAAGACGACATACGTGTAGTGCATCATGTGATCCTGCAGTTGTTTTCCTCTCAGTAATGGCGACTGCCAGGCCTCAGCGGCCTCACTTCTGCATCTCCACCAGTAGCTTGGACCAGCCGCAGTGTGTGTGTGTCTGCCACTCAGAAGCTGCCCGGGGTTGCAGACTCCCTGCTCTGTAGCCCGACACCAGCTGCAGCAGGTTCCCTTGGGGAACCTGATAGCTCTGGGAAGGTGTGGAGAGGCAGCCAGTCTTTCTTCCTGGCAATGGCGGCTACTAGAATACAGCTATGGCACCTCTGCATTCCGTCTCTGCCCTCATCACTGGGTTCTGCCATGTAGTCATATGCTGATCATTCAGGTAGGATTGCTAGGGTCGACATTCCTCCTGTGGAACTGGAGGAACCTGGTTCTTCCAGTTCCACAGGGACCTCTGGGCTGCATCCGTGGCCCCTGTCTCTGCTCCTCTCCTTTTGCCTCCTCCCTTGATCATGGAATTCGCCAACCTTCAGATGCTCTGATGAGCGGATCTCTCAGAATGTCTGCACGTTAAAATGGGCAGGTGGAGATCACTTTACTCGCTTTGTTACCGACACATACTAAGGATGTGGAGGGTGTGGTTTAGATTACAGCTATTCAACTTATCACTTCGAAGGGAGAGATCAGAGGGCCCCTCACGCCACCATGCTTCCAACATCCTAGAATCTTAATTATTGTTTTAGCTTTGATGTATTTGTACAAGTATATTTAGAAAAAGAGTTGCTAAACTGAATAGACCTTTGAGAAATAAAAAGAAATCGCTCATTACAAAATTTCTGAAAGTGTAAGTGATGGAACAAAAGGCCAAAGTCGATCAATGTGAAATGGAGTCTTCCTACTTAAAACCTATTTAAAGAACATTTATCGAGTAACTATCATGGTCATGCATTGTGTTAGGCACACAATTACTAAAAAAAGTGTTGAATTAAAACATTTTGAAACCAGAGAAATTTTATCTGTTATAAAAACATCTGGAGTAAATTTTCAGTTCTCAGGAAAACATTCCATGTGCAGAAAAATCTAAGCAGTGATATATCTCTTCAGGCTAATTTTTACTTTTTTTCTTATAACAATATAATTAAATAACACAATTCAATACAACTGTAAAATGACTTCTGAAATATAGGACAAACATCCCAGGATTTAACGAGAATGTGAAAACTGAAGGTAAAAGTTAGCAAAACCGCTAAGAAGTGACCTGTGTCACTGCATCACGTGGGCATGGCCAAACTTCATGCACTGGTGACAGAGGCTGTACACCTAAGTGTTATGAATGTGGAGAAAGCTTGCTTCGGCTGCCAGCACAGCTGAAACCACAGACTTAGAGCAATACTTTATTACAATTACTGTCCTTAAATTGAGAAATACATTGCTGAATAAGACAGAACTTCATAGTAGGAAGTCTCAAATGTTAAAACCTTGCAAGTAAAGGTGGCTGATAAACACATTCAATATTAACGCTATTTTGAACATTTGACTCTCGAGAATTGTAGCTAAAAATCTTCAAAAGTGGGTTGATTTGTGATGCTCCAAAGACCCACCTCTTTCAATCATTTTAGATGGGATGTTACCCCCTCTCAGTATTATGTCATGTTTTCCTAGTGGCATCCATTAAACTCCTGGCACTCTAGAAGATACGTTCCTTCTGCACCTCTGACTAAGAATTCTGTAACACCAACTTTATAAAAAGTCCTTCCAGGCGTTCTGCAGTGATGTTGGAGACCTATGTCTGGATCTGAACAGTGCTGCTTTTAATCTCTCTGATTCGGTTTGGCATAACTTGGCAAATCAATGCCCCACAAGGGAACTAGAACACGAAGTTTAAAGATAAACGATTTTTCAATTTTCTAGAAATTAAAAAAAAAGAATAAACAATTCTTTACGACTAAAAAATTAAATAAGTATATATATCCGCAAAAATCTTCTCTTACATTGCTTCTGCATCTATGTACTCTTTCATCTTCATCTTGTAAAATGACACTATATCTGATTTTTCTGGTTAGAACTAACGAGAGCATTTTGAGTGTGCATCATGCTTAACGGTTCACAGAGTATCTGACATTCATTGTCTTTGGCACCCAGTAGTCAGTCCAGTTTCACCACCTCAAAGCCCTTAAACCCTCTGTTTGGCCAAAAGGCTGTCAAAAAATTCTGAGCTTTCTGGTCCTATGACTATCCTCATGAAGCCCAATTCAAAACAGGGCTGAAGCCTCATTTAGCATAGGCTTCTGTTATTTTTCTCTGAATTGAGAAGACCCTAAAAACACCATCAACACTGTAAATCGGTGTGCATTAATTGAAATGGATATTTTACAAAGTGACGTTAGGACCCAGGCAAGTGAGACAACCCCTTTGCCCCTCCCCTTAGATCTGCGACTAGTCAGACATCTATAATCCAACAAAAGTTCCCATGCTCAGCACACTAGGACACCTGAAAGATCCACACATCAGTACGTGGGAAGGTATGCATATTGGAATGTGTAGGGGGACAGGATGGGGAAGGACAGGGACAGGCCCATAACTGCAGTTCCAGGCAGACAAGGCTGAGCCTGCAGCCTCAGCAAAGGCAGTATTGGTGGAGGGGTCGGGGTACCGCCCCCACAACACAGCCCAGCAGTGAGTCAAAGGGGCAGCAGCAGCATCCCCCACCTCCCCAAGAACCGGGGGCCCTCCCCAGCTGCAGCAGCACTCGCACCACTCGGGAAACCAGCAGCAGCAGCAGAGACAAATCCCCAGGCTCCAGGCCAGAGCACAGCTCTGCCAGTGGCCACAGGGAACCAGGGAGCAGCTCAGAAGGCTCAGGAACAAGCTCCCCTCAGCCAGCCACATCTCCCACCACCGCGCGCGTGGTTCTACCCCGAGACCCTGGGGACCTGGATACAGTGGTGACACCCACCATCCTGGTCGCCCAGGCCAGGAATCCCAAGCCCACAGCTAAGCCCCCACATCGGACCCAGGAGGTTCAAGTAGCACAGGTGAGAGAAAACACAAACTGGCCTAAAGCACCATCTGCTGGAAAACAAAAGAAAGAGCTCTCTTTATCAACCTGCTGAACTCTTCAAATCAGATGTTGCTAAATAAGAAAAGTGTTCACCACTTCAAATGCACCAGCAAGCAGCGTCGACAAGGTAACATGGTACCACAGAAAGAAGGTGACAGTTCAGAAACCAAACTCAAAGTTGCGGAAGACTGTGATCTCAGTGATAGAGAATCCAAAACAGCAGTCATGAAGAAACAAACGAGGTACAAGAAAACGCAAACGGTTGTTCACCGAGCTCAGGAATAAAATTAATGAACAGAAGGAGGACTTTACCAAAGAGTTGAAAATTATAGAAAAGAACCAAACAGAGACTCTGGAGCTGAAGAACTCACTAAAAGGAGATGAAGAATGGATATTTGAATAACAATGACTCCCAGTGAAAACTAATTGCTGTCTAAAGACTCCCTGTCATTGTCATCTTAGTCGTCAATCATTCAAGAGATGCCAAGAAATACAAACAATAAGTGAACTTCATTTTAAGCATTCAAATAGTCACATCAAAACAAAAGTGAGGGAGATAAACAAACTGTCCTGGACAAACATTTTAAAGGTAAGTTCATTTCCTGACGTCATTTTCCAAAATTATACTTTTCAGTTAGCTTTTACTTCCTACTAATCTCATGAATCTAATTCAATTATTCTATAGAGAAAAATTAATAGGCCAAATCTATTTTCTCTGATTCTATGTTAGGACGTACACATGTAATGGATTTTCCAATGACATTCTAACTTTCAGTTCTTCTTGATAGAGTTGCCTGTATTTTTCCAATTCTATGTTATTAGAATCTTCTTGAGAAGTTTTCCTTTTGGAGAGTTCAGATACCAGGTCCTTAATTCTGAGTTCCATTTGACTTCTTACCGAAGCATCATTAGTCACTCTTAACTGCTCTGAGTATTCTTGAGATATTGCTTGTGCCTACAGCAAATAAAAAGGATATGTTTTAATAATAATTATAACAAATAATTATAGTTTATTCATTTCCTTTAGATTCGAGTCAATGATTCAGAGAGAAATTTCAACTGTAATATAGCTAAGTTTAAGATATTCGTCATCCATGTCAACTGAATTAAATCTGAATTATGAAAATACATTTGAGTCATTCTCCTTTTAGTACTCCTGTCAGTCACCTAATAATTCAAATAACAGAAACAATTTACAAATTTTAAAAGTGAACAATACAACTTCACCATCCAAAAGTGAACAATACAACTTCACCATACAATCTTCAATCACAAATGTTCTTTTTTAACTCATAGTCTTGTTTTATATCAATATCTTAAAAAATAAAATGATTCTTTAGGAAGAATCATTCTCAGAGATCAATTTAGTAATAATAATGATAGAAACTGAAAAATGTAAGGGACAAACAAATGCCACCTTCATTCCAGAATCTACAAAGCAAATTGCTCTTAAGGCAAGTAGAGGAAACACGTACAATGTATGTATCCAAAATGTCACTTGCAGTGAAATGAAATAAAGCATATTAAATAACAATAAATTAACCTGTAAAAATTGATTGACTTCTTTTAATTTTTTGACTACTTCTTCTCTTGCTGTTTCGTCAATCACCCGTTTATACTGTTCGATTTCACTGTATTCTACCATATTCATTTTTATGTGATTCTTGAAGTTTACTAATTTTTCATTCAACTTCTTATTTTCATTCTCTAGACTTTCATATTTTTTTTGTATTCCTTCCATGCCTGATAACTGATGTCGAAGATATCGATTCTCTTCTTCCTGAGGGAGAACTTTGGACGATACAGTTTCCAGTTTTGCCATAGAATCGGCAGTCTGCATGAATGAGAGAATAGAGTTTGGTGACGAAGGACGTCGAGTGAAAAGAGCCTAACTCAAAACCAGGTTTGACTTTTAAATAAATTCAGTTGCAATAAAATGTCATCTGTTCTGTGGTGGAGTCTTAGAATGTGGAAGCTCGAATTACTCAGAATCGAACACAGTCAAAACCACCAGGAGTCACAAAAATACATTCTCTACTGTCACAGTTTTTGCCACGCAACATCCGCACTTGATTTCATACACGTTCTTGTCCGACTGTTTTATGTTTTGGCTCCATAAAATGACTGTCACCTCTTAGCAGAAAACCTTGCACCTCTTCCCTCATCTACCTGTCCATAGTTTTTAATGAAGTCTTAAGGATCTCATATTGAGTTATTTGGGCCTCAGTCGACAAATGCCTCTCAAGATATGACTTTGAAAATAAGACCCTAATAATAAATCTTAGAAATATGGATTCTACTGCCATAAACTTTTCACTGAACTACAAATGTTTTATACTCATTTGAATTGCATTCCACAAAGAAATGATTTCGAATGTTAAGAAATCCCTTTTCCCAATGTAAAAGTTTAGTTAGATGATCCCTACATAGTTCTCAACAAAAATTCCTTAATTCAATAGTTATCCTGTAGTCCTTTGTTACTTTCCACAAGACAAGAGACCATACTAAACAACAAACACAACAACCAAATCTTGCTGGAATTTCAGTGACCTTGAGTTGGGAAGAACTGCTCTCCTTTAGAAACAATGCTTATTTTGTAAGAAAGGGTGAGTGGATGTGGTGTTTCTGAAACACGCCTACAAATCTTTCGATACATCGCCCATAAAATCGCCTTCCCTTATGGCCGTACATAATGGCCTTAATAAGTAACTGGTTTCTGGTGAATAGAATATGGCAGATGTGCTGTGTGACTCTTCTGTCTGGGTTAGAAAATGTGATACAGCCTCCATCTGACTTTCTCTCTCTAGGGATGCTCACCCTGAGAACCCAGCTACCATGTTGTGAAGAATGAAGCAGCCCAGGGCACACAGTCAGTCCTCCTATAGATGTTCCAACTGAGACGGCCTCAGCTAACGTCCCAGCCAAGAGCCAGCTTCAACTACCAAACATGTGCATGACCAGCCTTTGGAGGATTCTAGCCTAGAGGGTACAGCGAAGGGCCATGGAGAAGCCTTCCCAAGGGTAGGACTAAGTGATCATCAAAGCACTGGAGGCACACACCAGGCTGCATTGCAGAATTGCCATGGATGTGTGTACTTCTCTCTCCCATTTCAGAATGCGAGTCTTTAGCAGTTTAGCAGAATGTTGGGTGTGTGGGTGATAGATACTCATCTCTTTGATTCTCAAGTCTTCCTTTTGAAAGGATTGTCCTCAAGGGGCTTTACTCCAGCAACCACTCCCCAGGAACCTCAGCCCCACCTGCTCCTGATTAGATAGTAAATTATTGAACTCGAGCCTGAGCCTGACCCCACAATAATTGAGACTTGTTGGGGGGGGCGGGTATTAGGTAGAGATGAGTATAGTTTTTATGTGGGAGGAATTTAAACAATTGTGTCCAGTGGGTAGACTAAGCTGGTTTTTAGTGTGTCCATATGTTCTGCCTGACTCTGTATCTCAGGCTGCTTAACTTTGGAGCCCAGCCCCGTGTTGAGGGCAACCTCGGGCCACGATGAGCACGCAGGTTTTCCAGTGTGGGTGTTCCAGCTGTCTTCCTCAGACAAAGTTCCAACCAACCGTCAGCATCTACCACCAGACGTGCTGGTGAGCAAACCCTCAAATGATTCCAGGCATCAGCCGGATAGCCGCCCCAACTGAAGATGATGGGAACAGAGACATGCTGTCCTGGCCACACTATTCTTGAGTGTCAATTTGTGAATAAAATATGTTATGTACTTAAGCCACTAAACTTTGGGAAGTTTGTTAGAAAACATCAGATAAAACATTTCTGGATTAAAAAAAGCGATACTAAGAAACATAATTATATACTAGAAATGATTGACATATGTTGTCTTATTGACCTTTGCTTTATTGTGCTTCGCAGATGCTGCCTTTCTTCACATGTGGAAGATTTGTAGCTGCCCTACATCAATCAAGCAAGTCTATCAGAGTCATTTTTCCAACATGCTCTGATGATGGTTAGCATTTTGGAGCAGTAAAGTGCTTTTTAATTAAGGTTTATACATTGGGTTTTTAGACACAATGTTATTACACACTTAATAGACTACGGTAGAGTGTACACATAACTCGTACATGCACTGGGCTGCAAAAAGTTCTTGTGACTCGCTTTATTGTGATCTACACTTTATTGTGGTGGTCTGGAACCAAGCCTGCAACCTCTCTGAGGTATGCCTGGAGTCTTCTGTAAAGTGGGGTCTAATAAATGTTAAAATCAATTGAATAATGACAAATAATGCTAATGAGAAGTAGATAACTAGAAGAAAGACATAAATGTTTTTCTCAGGTTCCCTTCACTTACAACTAGGCAGGCATGCAACTTGGAAATTGTCCCTCTATTTAGGGGGTAAGAAAGACTGGCAAGGAGACATACGATTTGAACTATAAGAGTTGAAAAACGAAAAATCGTCAGTTTAATAATCCAAATAAGTCACTATGTAGTCCCATTATATTATGATGTTAATGTGGCTTTCGAATGAGATACTCTCATTCTCTGTAAGTATTCATTTCTAAGTTTCGATTTCCCCTTTTCTATTAAACATTTTTTAACTGAATTTTAAGTCTTTGTTATATAAATACATAACTGTTTCTTGACCCTTGTAGCTTTTCTGTCATCCTGATTCTCCGCTTCCATTGGACTCTGACATTCTGTAATGCACGGTCTCATCCACACATTCTTATTTTCACCGCATATTCTCTTCTATTACGTAAGAGTCTGACTCTCAATCCTGAAACTGCACTAAAAGTTTTTGAGGATCGTCTTTTTCTCTAGTCCTCATCCTGTTTTACTTCTCAGCAGCAAATGACAGCAACGACCACACACCTCCTAACCCCCCAGCCCGCTCCTCTAACCCCAAGTCATTTCTAAGCAACAGCAGCCCTGATGTTCACTCCTGGACCCTTTCTATTCCTCCTTTACATTCTCTCAGAGTTCCTTACATCTCAATGCATCAAACCAGATTCCCTAAATTACATGTCCAGCCTTGACCCTCACACTGAGGTCATCTGTTCTTTTCTTTCTTCCTTTTAATTCTTCACAGACAATATCCTCAACCCCAAAGTCATAGGCCTCTTGTACATTTTATGTTGATTCTTATTGCTGTTGCCTTGAGAGTAGTGTTATTTTCTGATCTTGGAGGCCCCTTCCCCCTCGGGCTGTTGACCAGCATACTTCACCCTGTTTTATTCGAAGAATGCAACATTTTCACAACCATCAGATTGCCAATGACTTGCTTTGATATCGAATAATTTCCTATTTCAGATGGACCTGACCTGACCCATTTAACTCTTCTTCTGAAGTTTCTTTCACATGCACACCCAACTACGTTGTTTGAAAAATCAAGTGAGCTAGAGTTATATTTTCTTCTTATTCCAGATTCTTCACCTCAATATTATTTGGATCAAATAGCTTAACCCAGTAGTAAATATCCCGGGGATCTGAGACATGAGAACCTTATAGAGAGGATGGGGCTATTGATTGAACTGGTTGAAATCTGTCTCTTTATATTAAATGATTGCCTTTTAAAACTTTTTTGATTCACAGGGAGGTCCTTATGGTGGCTAATAATTCCGTGTCAATCGTAACTCATTTCTATAGGAATTTACAGAAAATCTCTCAATGATTTTGCATAAGCTTAATCAATTTTGAGCTTGCTTGCAAATTTTTAATTTTCGATACCTTAAGAAATTTCTGCATGAAACTCTAAGGTGACAACTCCTGACACTCATAGGTGCGAAAGACTCCTTAGCAACCTATTGTCATGACGCTTGTATGAAAAGTATGCTAACACAAATGTCTAATTTATAGGAAGTTTAGAAAAACAATAATTTTCAGAGTTTCTTCATCAACAAGAAGGGCCATCAACATAATCTTGCATTTCCCCTGATAGGTATATCTGTGTAATGAAATCACTTGGACCCAGCTACAGTGACAGAAAGAAGCTATTTCGTAGGTGCATCTACCTCCTTGTTCCAACTTAGGGTTCACAATGCAACCTTCTCATCTTAAATCATAGTTAACGTCTCCTACAGAAGAGGGTAGGAATGACAGGGGGATCCTCTTCTGCTTAAAAATACATTTATACTCTGTATACTTTGAATATTCAACTAGATTCACCATTTAGCAATAATCAAATACTATTCTGAATTTTCTTTCAGGAAATTTGAAAAATATCTTACTTTCTGGATACTTACTTCTCTTTTTAATTTGTTGTTTTCAAGCCGATACCCTCTTTTATTTAAATGAATAAATTCGTTGATTATCTCCCTATTTCTCTCATCCAGCATATGGCCTTGTTTTTCATGTTTGGCCTGAAGTGTTTTTATTGTGTCCTGTAATTGTTCTTGCATATTACTGACTGCCTTTTCTTGATCGTCAGCTTTGCAGTGAGCATCATCCACTTGCTGCTGAAGCAACACATTTTCATTTTGTAGTTGAGATAATCTCTCCTCTGAGGATTCCAGCTTTTCAGTGTGTTTAATCGCTTTACCTTGTTCGTGCTGATATTTGAGTTCAATTTCCTTCTTTTGACACTGTGTTTGGCTTAGTTCCATTTGTACACGTTCTAAAACCAAAGACTTTTCTCTGAGAGCATCTCTTGTCTGATCGAGCTCAATTTCCAGGCTATTGAATTTACTTCCAACTTTAAAGAGTTGTTGAGAAAGAATTTCATTTTGGTCTTTCAGGTTAGACATATCAAAATCCATTCTGTCCCGTAAACAAAACCATTCATATTTTGTTCTCTGGAAAGCAAGTTCTAGGTCTCTTTTGGACATCTGACCTTGCTCACGATCATGTAGAGCAGTAGCCAGTCTAGAACAGTAGGATTCGACTTCTGTTTCCAGTCTTTCTTTGTTTCGAGTTTCATTTTCCAGTTTAGACTTTAGCATTGTATTCTCAGCTCTCAGAACATTAAGCTGTTCATTATGGTGAAATACTGTTTTCTCATGCAGTTTTATGGTCTTTTGAAGATGGTCATCCTTGTTTTGTACATTTATAATTTCCTCCCAATATTTTTTTTCCACTTCGAGCTTCTGGATTTTTAGCATATCTATTTCCAGTCTGAGCATGGCAATTTCATCCCGCATAATGATGTTTTCGTGCAACAGACCTTTTCCTTTTTCATGACTCTCCGAAGCCTAAGGAAAACAAAGAAGACGTGTAGCTAGCACTCAGGGAAATGGATATCATGGCATCCCCAGAAATAAAAAAAGAACCTCTATGTTTATATGATGAAAAGTCTTCCATAAGTGGATATCCCACTGGAAAAACACGAAGTCGGATTCAAAGCTCTCACTTTATACAAGCATAAAATTCTAAAAGTTCAAAACATTCATATAAGACAGAAGCCATGAAAGTGAAAAAGAAATCATAAGAGAATTTTTAAGCATCTCAGAATTGGAAAGGCAGCAAACCCAGAAGGCGTAAAATCAAGGATTCTTAAATCTGACTATACTTAACAATGGAGATCATGGTCTGTATGTACACCTGTGAGCTTATGAACTCTGTATTCAGACAGAGTCTATTTTCTAAAATTATTTTTTCCAAGAATATTCCATAGATCTTGCACTTTTCTAGTATTTTCATTCAGTTATAAAAATCACATCTATTAACCACTGGGAAATCTAGGCATTGCACTAAGCACTTCTGTATACATCAAAGAACTCATTTAGTTGGCGCAATCTGGAATAGAGAGGATAAGCCAGTTCAGGATTTCTCTCGGGTCTTCTGACTCTGCAAGTAGTGCTCTTGCACCAAACCACAGCTGCTTCTCTAGTGTAAAAATATAAATACAAAAGAAACGTATATTTCAAAAAAAAAATACCTCATGGTCCATAAGGTAAAATTTATAGAGCTCCTCTTAGACAATCATGAGATTATTTGCTGCTGCAATAACTTTAATTTTCTCTTCATAATGTTTAAAGTAGTAATAAATGTGAAACAGGGGGAAATACACCGACTTCTTTTTTACGAGGAATAAAATAGTTGTCAATATATTAGCATTAAATATATATTATGGCATACTGTTTTCAAAAGCTCATTGGACTGAAATAGGATACTACTTAAAAGCAAATTGTTATTTTCTCAAAAGTAGGAGAATGACATTTAAAATATGATCTCTGAACTGGCTATGCTTTTTCTCCTTATTATCGGTGCAAGTGAAAGCTAGCCTCTCTATTCAAATAGCCAGGGGATGAAATCCCTGCCAAAACCTGGGGCATCTGTTGTTAGCACCAATAGTTTTGAGATTCTGGAAAGCTCATCAATTCCTATGGAAAACAGTAAAACTCTACTCTTTGGATGAGGCCAGTGTGATTGTCATTACTCAACTGCTGGAGACAAATAAATTTGAATTAAGAAGAATATTTTATCCAGTGGATCAACACTATCGCCCCTTTAAAGAAATAAATAAATACGCAGGCACACACATATATAGGCACACACACATATGTGTATTATATATATCACACACTTATATATGCTTTTAAAATCCTCTGTATTTCTCATATGCATATTGTTGGTTTTTTAAATATATGCATACATGCAAATACACAAACATGCATTTGAAAATAACTAAACAAAATACCTCAGAGTTCATTTTCTTAAGGGCTATTTCTGTCTCCTTTTGTTTGCAAGGGTGATTGGTCGGGATTCCATCTTGTGATTGCATTCTGGCATTCTCTTCTGGAGAAAGTTGCCCCTGAGTGGTGTTTTGCACTTCTACAACCTAGAGATACATGTCATTAGGTTTTTGGTCTCACACAGTTAAAAACAAACGGTCTTTTTAAGCACGAGGATCTTTATCCTCTATGAAAACCTCAAATTTGAATATAAATGACAGCTAGATTTGTCATACAGCAAAAATACAGGCAGCTATAGCATTGTGAAATAAAATTTCTTTACAAAAGATTTGACTAGTTTCATCATAGTCTCAAGGCAATTTAGTCTTTATGTTATCATACAAAAAGCCCAAATTAACATTTATGTTAATGATTAAACTCAATTTACCTTCCATTTCTTCACTTAGAAAACACATACAGAGCATCTATTGAGTGCCAACACTTGAAATAAGTTAATCATTTTTGTTGTAAATGTCACCATTTACATTTTAAATGAGATAACATTTCAGTTTGTTTTAAACCTAAGTAATAGACATTAAATTCATGGGATGTTATAAATATTGATAAAATACTCTTAGAAATATAAAATTTTTACCAGCGATGAATTTACCTGATGAGAATTCTTTCTGACAGTCTTCAATTTCATGTCTAATGTTCCTATAGTGATTTCAAGTTGTTTTAGTTCAACTTCTTTACGATATTGTTCTTCTTTGGGTCTTAACTGCTCTCTAGCTCTTTTATATAACATCTCATTATCTCTTCGTTTCTCCTTTTCTTTTTCTAAGGCAAATCTGTAGTTAAATAAACTTATCTTAAAATTCATTTGGTTAGAAAATTAAAAGTTTATATTATGATCTGGTTCTACACATGTTGGATCATTACCCTGATTAAATTCCTAAGATCTCATTTTTTTTTCCTTTTTGGGGACCATGTTTTTATTTCTGACTTCAATCTCTTTCAAAAGACTATATGTAAGCAACCGAAGTGTCCTACAACAGACGATTGGATAAAGAAGCTGTGGTACAGGTATACAATGGAATATTACTCAGCCATAAGAAGAGATGAAATACCGCCATTTGTGACAACGTGGATGGACCTCGAGATAATCATGCTAAGCGAAATAAGCCAGACAGAAAAAGTTGAAAACCACATGATATCACTTACATGTGGGATATAGAACTGAAAGCAACAAACAGGACAAACAAACAGAGACTCATGGTCATGGACAATAGACTAGTGGTTACCAGAGGGTTGGGGGGATGGAAGAGGGAGGTAGACAGGGGAAGAGGGGTCAAATACGTGGTGACAGAAAGAAATCTAAGTACGGGAGGTGAAAACACAATGGAATATATAAATATCTTACTGTTAAATTGTACACCTGAAACTTACTAGATTTTGTTAACCGATGTCACCATAACAAAAATTAATTAAAAAAATTTAAAAATAAAAAAATAAAAAAGGAAAAAGAGCAGTTAGAAAAAAATGAAAAAATCTGAATAAAGTAGGCACTTTAGTTAATAATAATACACCAGTATTGGCTCACAATTTGTGACAACTGTACCATACTGATGTAAGATGTTAATAGGGGAAACAACGTGATGTGTATGGGAATCCTCTGTACTATCTTTGAGAGTTGTCTGTAAATCTAAATTCATCGTAAAATAGAAATTTTATATAAAAACATAGGACGAGGACAGTTCAGAAGAAAGTGTGACCATCTGCCTGGTGAGGGATAAAAAAAGGTTTATATATATGCATATATGTATTGTATGTACATACACACACACACACACACATATATATAAGTATATATATAAAATCTGAAAGGTAGCATTGAAAAAACATTCAGCTACTTATTAACTTTTAGTCAATAGTAACTCTGGTAAATGTGGTAGAAAGAAATTTTGAAATTATGCAGTAAAGGTAGTGTGGAAAATTATCTTATTTTTCCCCATACTCATAATCACTTTTCTATTAGGATGGATAATTCAGTTACGCATTAAAAAGAGAAGTCCTTGTTGATTAACAAGTTATAAATTCACTAAAAATGAAATTTCCACTTGACAAAATATGATAGGTACCTCTAAAAAGGATTTACAGTGTAAGACAGCATCTGCAGATGTCTTATACACAACACATCTGCTGACTACTGTAGTCCAAGACTAGGCTGGGGAGTCTAATAACTGTCACTCTACACTTTATAATACATTCAATTTATCTTGTTGATTATCATCTATTTTCTAAATCACTTTAAAATCCCTTTCGCAACAAGACAGGATTCATATCAATTAAGGTCACAGGAAAGAGTAATATGTGCTTTCAGTATAGAGCTTTGAATTAATTTTAGCTGTGTATAAGACAATTATGAATAAAATAATCAGTCATTGATTTCCATTGCACTTTTCATTCCATGTGTATCTAAAGATGAGAATGGCATAAATTTCCTTAGGAAATAGTTTTCTGTCTTGAGAAAAGTGGCCATTTCAGACTCTCTTGGTGGGAACATAAGTGAATTGGAACTTTTCCGGGAACATTTTGGAAATATGGATTAAAGACCTTTGTTTCAAAGTACTTATACTTCAACCAAAAAAATACTCTATTAAAGAATTTATTCAAAGTACATAACCTAAAATGTTGAAATGAATTTTTATAAAAGATATTCTTTGTAGCATTAGTTATAATACAGAAAAATAACAAAATTCAATTGGATGAATAAATGATGAGGTGTCCATATGGTGGACTCTATATGACCATTTAAATGATGGTTTGAAAGAATATCCATGAACTTATTACTAGAGGTATACACTGTTAAGAACTCTCTATATTACTCTCAAGAATGTTATACTCTACAATCCTAAAGAAGTTTTCTTCCCTATCAAATCCTAGAAGGCGTGTTAGCAATTACAAAATTTCTCCTGTATGTCTTTAGTATAAAAGTTACTATTCATGTTCTGGTCAAAATGGCAGAGTACGTAAATGCTGTGCTTGCCTCCTCTCACGACGACATCAAAATCACAACCGAACTACAGAACAACTGTCATTAAGAATCATCGGAAGCTTGGTTGAACAAAAGCCCTACTATCAAGAATATACAGCAGAAGCCATGTTGAGGGTGGTAGAAGGGCTCGTGACACAGCGGAATAGTCCAACATCCACATGCGGCAGTACAAAAGTAATAGGGATATCTTAGCTCCCCCTTGAGAAGTGAGGGGTCCCAGCCCCACACCAGTGCCAAGAAGAGAAGTTCTCACTAATTCTGGCTGTGAAAACCAGTGAAGATTGTGCCTGAGAGATGCAGGGCTGCTGGAGTCCCAGGTGTTCCTCTTGGAGGGCCCAAGCATGGACTTACTTGCTGACAGACTCACTCACTCTGAGCCCCAGAAGCATTGGGGCAGCAGCTTGAAAGGTGTCAGGGACATAGAGGGAGGAAATGGATTGTCTGGCTTTAGGGCAAAGGCTGAAGGGGCAGTTTTCCTCAGACAAAAGTGCTGGCAGAAGCTGTAGTTCCTATGTTAAGCCCTCCCCTCTCCCAGCCTGCACACACAGTGGCTACCATATCCGAGTCTCCATCGACCTGGCAAACACTGTTTGTACTGCCCTGGTGATTCTCTGAGGCCCTAACCGACCCACATTCTAGGCCTACCCACGTCGCTTCCAGGGGCTTTTCCATACAAATGATCTGTCTTGACTTATGTTCCAGATTTTCCAAAAATGTCTCAAAGCTTTACAATGCCAAACAAGCAGGATCTGCCTTGGCACTCCCCATAATTCATGTTAAGCAGCCCCAAGCCTAGACCGTGTGGCAGCCGGCCTCTATACGTGTCTCAGTCTCTCCCAGGCACCTCTGATCCAAGTACAGTGGCAACCATCTGCAGACCACCTTATAGCTCATATCAAGTGGTCTTAGGCAGGGTACAGGCAACAGCTAATCTTGGTCTGCCACAGAGCACCTCCCAACAGGCCCCAGAATTTATATGCCTAGTGGCCAGCTTCAGACCATACTTGAGTGCTCTCCAACCACCCACGCAAAAAGACACACCCAAAGGGGACACTTGGCAGGTGCCAGAACCCTACTAAAGTGAATCCTGCTC
>NW_024346201.1:0-324 GCF_902729225.1 Pteropus medius | reverse complement strand
AGGAGAAGGAAGAGAAGGAAGAAGAGGAGGAGGAGGAGAGAGAGAGAAGAAAAGGGAAGAGAAGAAGGGAAGGGAAGAGAAGGGAAGGAAAAGAAAAGAAAAGGAAAGAAAAGAAAAGAAAAGAAAAGAAAAGAAAAGAAAAATGAAACAGGTTTAGAATTTTTAGAGAGCTGGTGCTTGGCAGTGAGCAGTACCCAGATAAAATACACGTGAACTTAGTCATTGGTACTTTGACCATCAACATCTATTCTGAAAAATTAAGAACGAAAAACAGCCTTGGGTTCAGCCTCCATGTGAAATGAAGACGACGGAGTATGTATTGAA
>NW_024346200.1:0-957 GCF_902729225.1 Pteropus medius | reverse complement strand
ACTCGGGCTGGGTTTGTGGGAAGAAGCTAGAATGTCATGCTAATTTGCTGCTATGTCGGGCAGCACAGAGCTCTTCAAAGGGCCAGACTTGTATTTACACGTAGATTTTAGAGACGTTAACTGAAGCAAGCATGGCGTAGAACATAACGGAATCTTTTTAAACAACTTGCCACACCTGAATCGTGGGACCTGTTCTATCCTATGCCATCTCTGGCCAAGGCAGGAGGGCCCGACATTCCAGAAGCCGAGGAGCGTGACTAATGCTCACATGCTGTGCCCTAGTGGGGAGGCTCTCAAGGTATACAGTCTGCAGGCACGTCTTGAAATTGAACAGCGAGCCTGCCATTTCAAGGAAAACAACTTACGGCATTTATTTTGATCAGTTTTGAGGTGTGGTTGTGATAAAATGATCAAATTTGAGCAACCTCAGCATTTCGAAATCGTGCGTTACCACTGTGAACTTGACCGCTTCTCGGCACTTAAAGAATTTTCCCAGGAGGTCAGAGGTGACATCAACAAATCTGAGTTGTTGGTGTTATATACTGAATGTGCTACTAATGAGAATATCTGTAGAACTCAGTGACCAATGTTTCCCCAAATGACCAGTACAAAATCAGATATGGGCACAAGGGCCATACATAGCACAAGATAAACCCGTGGACTTTGGTCTAGATCATTAGACCCACAACTCACAACGAAAAAACTACCGCCTATCGAATTAGTACCAAAGAAGAATACTCACAATTATCTGAAAGGCTATTAAGATACTTTCCCCTTTTTCTAATGGTAAGAGGCTGAATTTTCTTCATGCATCCCAATCAAAACAACATATTGCAGTAGCTTTAATGCAGAAACGAATGTGAGAATTCACCTCACATTGAGACGTTTTAAAAGTTTGCAAAAACGTAAATCGACGCCACTCTTCTCACTGATTGTTGGTTTTGTTTTGGAAAATTT
>NW_024346199.1:0-731 GCF_902729225.1 Pteropus medius | reverse complement strand
GACAAAATCTCTTTGAATCTATATTCTGATGGTGAGTACGTTTGCAGGGTTAATTCGGCCACTTTAGATCTGCATTTTATAGTCTCCCTCTATGTTCAGGGTTTAGGTGCTAGAATTGGAATATTTTACTTTCTCCATATTTTATATGAAGGATTTATATAACATTAGCATTTGTCTTTATATGATATCAGCTTTTGATACATGGAGCTAGAGTTTCAGGAATACGTCGAAGTTTTCCTTGACATAATCTCAGTAATCTCTAAATTTGTTTGAGGCTTTTCACACTGACGTTTGGAGATAAAGATATGTTTGCATCAGAAGATGCTAAGATTTCATAAGAAAAAGTTAGGGTTCCAAATACAACATGAGAAAAAAAATCAAAAGAAACTCTCCACTTGTCACAATGACGTTGAATATGTTATTGTGTGACTGCTCCGTGGATGTAGGATGGAACCCATCAGAACTGTGTTCAGATGTTCAGAATGATGATGTCATACTTGCACTGAGAGGGTATGAAAAGGTCTATTTCTCACAGAGTCAAGTTCCTGGGGAAAGCGTGGTCTAAAAGTGGCTTGAAAGGATCAAGAAAAGAGACTGGCTTGGGATGTTTATGGTAGATACACAGTTGAGCCAAGGTGAGAGTTCCCACACATGGTTTGAACTTCCTGCTGGAGCCAAGGGAAGGAACACTAGAGTTTTCTTATCAGCTTTCCCAGCTGTGGGGAAGAAAG
>NW_024346198.1:0-505 GCF_902729225.1 Pteropus medius | reverse complement strand
CTGCCTCCAGTCCTGGAAACAGCATCCATGAGCCCAGCACGCTTACCGAGACCTCCTTGAGATATGATGGTGCCAAACCTGAGCCCTCCGGCATAGTCTACCTGCAGGAGGAAGTGTCCTGCCCTCTCCTGAGTCCCTTTCCAGATGCCATAGTTCTGGAAAAGGTCACTCTTCACCATTCACTACGATGTTAGCTATGGGCTTATCATAAATGGCTTTTATTATGTTGAGGTACATTCCTTCTATGCTGAATTTGTTGAGAGTTTTTATCATGAAAGGATGTTGAATTTTGTCAAATGCTTTTTCCACATCTATTGAGATAATCACATGATTTTTATCCTTTGTTTATTTGATGTAACACATTTATTGATTTGCATATGTTGAACCATCCTTGCATCCTGGAGATAAATCCAACTTGATTATGTCGTATAAGCCTTTTAATGTGTTGTTGAGTCAGTTCCCTGGTATTTTGTTGAGGATTTCTACATCTATGTTCATCAAGGAT
>NW_024346197.1:0-306 GCF_902729225.1 Pteropus medius | reverse complement strand
ATGCATGCACAGATACACAAAGTCACACGCACACATGCACACAGATGCACAGATAGACTCTCACATGCATGCACACAGACACAGACATGCACACATGTACACAGACGCACACACAGATACAGGCACATATAGACACATGCAGACACACAGGCACATGCATGCATAGGCACATGCATAAATGCACAGATGCACAGATACACACATGCACACAGACACACAGATACAGACAGAGACACACATACACACAAACATACATGCACACACACACATACACAGATGCATGTGTGCACACGCAGGCACATGCAT
>NW_024346196.1:0-626 GCF_902729225.1 Pteropus medius | reverse complement strand
ACTTCTGCCTTCCACGGCGCTCGTTACTTGTCCCCGTGTCTTCTCTGCTTACAGTCTGTCTCTCCCGCTGGCATAGGAGCTCTGCCGCCGTATCCAAAACACCCTGTTCTAGGCGCACCGTCGGCATCGACACATATTTGTTGAGGGCATGAATGAATGAATGAATGAATGAATGAATGAATGAATGAATGGAGGCTCTTACTGCCGTCATCTGGGCTGCGATGCCCACAGCCATGGTAGCAGAAACGTCAGAGGTTGCTTTGGATGCATGATGCACGCAAACGCGTGTGAGAGCATTCGACAGAAGGGAGTTCACTTCCCCACTCAGATTTCAAGATTGTCTGTGGCTTTATAATGAAGTCAAGAGCGTCACTGCCCGCCCCCCGCCCGTGCCGCCACCACACACACTCACCCCCGAGCGCAGCTCAGAGTGCCACCGGCCACCCACTTATACAGCCAATGAGGCCTGAGTGTTCCGGGCACCAGGCGGTCTTACCGTGGGCCCTTCCAGATGCCAGGCGGTCGAGGCCCAGGTCCGGGAGGAGGAGTGATTCAGAGAAGTGGAGTCCCTCTCCTGCGTAAGTGGCAGCATGGAGGCTGGGACCGTCTCAGCTCTTCCTCTGCAT
>NW_024346195.1:0-1201 GCF_902729225.1 Pteropus medius | reverse complement strand
AAAATCTCTTCATGCTGATATTTTGGGTAAAATCTCTCTCCTTTCAGAAGCTTTCTTTAGTGATTTGTTTTTTAGAATTAGTGCATTTAAAGAAAAATTGACTTTGTAAAAATGGACATGAAACAAAGATCTTTCTCAGGATTTTAGTGACTCTTCGCTGTGTTTTTAAAATAGTTAACACGACACGTGGCACGAGGGGGCCGAGTGGTAAGGCGATGGATTGCTAAAACAGTTCACACGTTAAAGGTATTTCATAAAAAATCATGGAGTTTACCCCATTTAGGAGAAAACGAAAGATGGTTGAGATGAGCACTATCTGTATATTTCCAGATTTATACTAAAGCTCAGAATTAAGGGTATGAAATAAGGCTGTGGACACTTCCCGCATAGTCTCAGAAAACTTCATAACCATATAATAATGTAGCTACTTTAGTTAGCATATTTCAGTTCATAGGTAGATGTCACATCCTGCCCTTTAGGATGCTGGGACATAAGAAGGTTCTTGCCATAATTACCTTCATCTTACAGATAGACAAGCAAAGATTTGAGAGCGGGTATGTGATTTATCTAAGTCGCACAGCCAGTTATTAGTGAAGCTGGGATTTGAACTCGAATCTCTTTATTTATTCCACATGACCTTGGCCCACAAGTTTCAAGAGATTGTGCTCATGTGTGACTTGGTGTTTCTATCTAATTACTTTTTTAGTCTGGTAAAAAATCTTAAACGAGGAAAATTCGATTAACCGGTATAGCTCCATAACTCAATTTCTCCGCTGTTACTTTCTTTCCATTTTTAGAGTCAAGAGCAATCATATCAAGAAGCAAACTCAAGGACTTTTTCTCCCCGCTCGTTCAAGTCATCCAGCCTATGACCTGAAGGTGAGAGGCACCCTGCGCATCACAAGACACTTTTCTACCCATGTCCGTAAGTGACCTCGACGGTTTATGCTCCACCTCAGCCGCTTAGGTTTAGATTCTCCGAAAGCCCGGACTTGTCTTCTTTGCGTCTTTCTCTCTCCTTACTGTCCCGGCGCCTGGCACGGTCTGGGGTTCGTTCAGTGTTTGCCGGCGGGAGGAAGCTCTAGAACTTCGCGAAGAGAACCGATGCCCCTGCGATCACACAGCATGGACGGAGGCACCTCGAGCGCCCGAGCCAGCATTTCCTTGCCCTACCAGGGACTTCCCCGCTTCGCTAGCTCCC
>NW_024346194.1:0-619 GCF_902729225.1 Pteropus medius | reverse complement strand
GTCTGTCCCAACTGCCCCCCAGCCCGCTTGGTCTCCAGGTGGGCCCCTGCTGGACCTGCATCAGGGAGTTCATGGATTTAGATAGTTGAGGACCCCACAAAACCCACATTTACCGAGCACCTGCTCTGGGCCAAGTGCTGTGGCCAGCGGGCTCTCAAATCCTCCGTTCCCGTTGCTCCTTCTGATTCACAGAGGAGGAGCCTGAGGCTCAGAGAGGCAACCTCACTCGCCCAAGGCTGTCGCCACCACCTGGGCCCTGCTCGCTTACTGGCCTGACTCCCCATCGAACCTGGGCACTGGTTTGTTTAGATCTGCCCAGCTCCTAGCAGGAGGGCACAGCTTTGGGAGCCCGGTGCCTGCAGGCAGGTGAGGTAACCGTGGCTAAAAGTTGACTGGCTGCACCGGGAGCCATTGGCCCTGATGCCAGGGCAAGCAGGGCAATTAGGAGGTGGATTTCGTCTGGTGGGGCCTGAGTACTGGGCTTGGAGCTTCAACCCCAGTCATGTGGCCACCCTCCGCTCCAGCCTTTTCATGTGGCAGGAATCTGCTCATTCATGGGGACAGGTCACAGCCCTGCAGAGCATGACTGCGAACAGTGACACAATGCCACTCTGTTTCC
>NW_024346193.1:0-410 GCF_902729225.1 Pteropus medius | reverse complement strand
ACGAGACCGCAGCCCACCAGCCAGGGTCTCTCGCGAGAGCGCGGCCCACCCGCCCGTGGCTCACGCGAGACTGCGGCCCACCAGCGGAGGCTCTCGCGAGAACGCGGCCCACCAGCCCGGGGCTCTCGCGAGACCGCGGCCGACCCGCCCGGGGCTCTCGCGAGACCGCGGCCGACCTGCCCGGGGCTCTCGCGAGACTGCGGCCCACCCGCCCGGGGCTCTCGCGAGAGCGCGGCCCACCCGCCCGGGGCTCTCGATTCAGGGTTTCATAAACTTCTACCATAGGAAGTGCTTGCTTTAAGTTTGCATGAGTTAATAATAGTCAAAAAATGGTCTGAAGTATTCACTTAAACCAGCCCGGACAAACTGTTCCTGAGAACTCCACAGGCTGCAGTGTCACCCATACCCTA
>NW_024346192.1:0-451 GCF_902729225.1 Pteropus medius | reverse complement strand
TTTTTTTTTTGTCAAGATGTTATGGCTCTTCTGGGTCTCTTGCATTTGTCTGTGAATTTAAGGTTCAACTTGTCGTTTTCTGCAAAATAGGCAGCTGGGGTTTGATAGCTCTGTGTCGAATCTGAAGATCAGTTTGGGGAGAACTGCCGTCTTAACAATATTAAGTTTTCTTATCCATAAATATGGCACATCTCTCCATTTAAATCTTTAATTTCTTTCAAAGATATTTTGTAGTTTTGGCTCGTAAAATTCTCACACTACTATTGCTAATTTTATTTCTAAGCATTTTATTCTTTTCCATGCTATTATAAATAGAATTGTTTCCTTAATTTCATTTTTAGACTGTTTATTATGTATAGAACTATAATTGATTTTCATATGTTGATCTCGTACAGTTTAACCACACCTAACTTGTTTATTAGTTTTAATAGTTTTTTTAGTGTGTGTGTGT
>NW_024346191.1:0-17495 GCF_902729225.1 Pteropus medius | reverse complement strand
GTTCTTTTTCTAGTTTTTTTAATTGTAAAGTTAGATCCTTTATTCAAGCTTTTTTTTTTGTTTCTTGAGTTAGGCCTGTATTGCTGTGAATTTCCCTCTTACAACTGTTTTCACCGTGTCCCATAAGTTTTGAGTTGCATTTTCATTTTCATTTGTCTCTAAGTATCTTTTGATTCCTTCCTTGACCTCATGAATAACCTATTCATTGTTTAGTAGCATGTTATTTAGCCTCCATATGTTTGTATATTTTCCAATTTTTTTCTTGTAGTTGACATCTAGTTTCATACCATTGTGATCAGAGAAGATGGTTGATATGATTTCAATCTTCTTAAATTTATTGAGACTTGATTTGTATCCTAACATGTGGTTTATCCTTGAAAATGTTTCTTGTGCACTTGAGAAGAATGTATATTTTGCTGCTTTGGGGTAAAATACTCTGAAAACATCTATTAAATCAAATCACATTTATTGATTCTTTGCCTGGAAGATCTGTCCATTGGTGTCAGTGGGGTGTTAAAGTCTCCTACTATGAGTGTATTATTATTGATCTCTCCTTTTATGTCAGTCAATAATTGCTTTATGTATGTAGGTTATCCTATGTTGGGTGCATATGTGTTTACTAGGGTTATATCCTCTTGATTTATCGATCTCTTTATTATTATGTAATGTCCTTTTTTATCTCTTATTATAACATTTGTTTTAAAGTCTATTTTATTTGATATAAGTATTGCTACCCCAGCTTTTTTTTCATTTCCATTTGCATGAAATATCTTTTTCCATCCCTTTACTTTCAGTCTGTGAGTGTCATTTGATCTGAAGTGGATCTCTTGTAGACAGCATATGCATAGATCTTGTTTTCTTATCCATTTGGTTACCCTATGTCTTTTGATTGGAGCATTTAATCCATTTACATTTAAAGTGATTACTGATAGATACATTGTTACTGTCATTTTATTATTCATATTTGTTATTTCTATTTTCTTTTTTACCCCTTCTCTTTTTACAGAAGACCCTTTAACATATATTGTAATGCTGGCTTGTTGGTGATGAATTTCTTAAGCTTTTTTCTGTCTGGGAAGCTCTTTATCTCACTTTCCATTTTAATCGAAAGCTTTGCTGGGTAAAGTAGCCATGGTTTTAGATTCTTGTTTTTCATAACTCTAAATATTTCTTACCATTCCCTTCTGGCCTGCAAAGTTTCCATTGAAAAGTCAGCAGACACTCTTATGGGAGTACCCTTGTAAGTAACCAGCTGCCTTTCTTTTACTGCTTTTAAGATTCTTTGTCTTTGACATTTGGCATTTTAATTATGGTGTGTCTTGGTATAGGTCTGTTTGAATTCCTCTTGTTTGGCACTCTTTGTGCTTCCTGAACTTGTATGTCTCATTCCTTTGCCAAGTTAGGGAAGTTTTCTGTCATTGTTTCTTCAAATAGATTCTCAATCTTTTGCTCTCTTCTTCTTTGGGTACTCCTATGATTCAGATGTTTTTACATTTCATGTTGTCCCATAGTTCTCTTAAACTATCCTCATTTTTTTAAATTATTTTTTTTTCTTTTTGTTGTTCTGATTGGGTGTATTCGGCTATCTTGTCTTCCAATTCACTGATTTGATCTGCTTCATCTAATCTACAGTTGAATCCTTCTAGTGTATTCTCCATTTCAGTTTTTGTATTCCTCATCTGTCTGGTTCTTTTTTATGGTTTCTATGTCCTTTTTAACATTTCATATCTCTCTGTTGAGGTTCTCATTGTGCTCATCCATTTTCCCCAGAAGTTCGTTGAGCATCCTTATAACCATTATTCTGACCTCTGTCTCTGGTAGGTTGCTTTCCTCCATTTCAGTTAGCTTTCTTTCTGGAGTTTTCTCTTATTGTTTCATTTGTGGCATGTTTCTTTGTTTTCTCATTTTATTGGCCTCTCTGTGTTTGTTTCTATGTGTCAGGAATATTTGTTTTGTCTCTCAGCCTTGGCCAGGTGGCCTAATATGGAAGGTGTCCTGTGTAGCCTAGTGGCACACTCTCCCCGATCTTTTATGCTGGGAGCTCTGTATGTGATCTTTGTGTGGGTTGTGTGTGATCTTCTGCTGTCACCAAGCCTTTATTGTTGTTAGTACATCAGTGGGTGGGATTAATGTTCAGGCTGACTAATTGTGTGAATTGCCTGCACCCTCAGGATAAGAGTTGTTATGTGGGGGCTGCCCCCATTGAGTGGGATTTGCCCTAGCAGGCTTATGTACTTGTTGCAACCACTCTTTGTGCATATCACTACTGGAACTAGTCAGGAGTTGCTCTGTTGTGATCTGGTGCCACAGATGCATTGGTTTTGTGGCTTCTTGGGAGGGGCTCCCCCATAGGCCAAGGTCAGCCGCTGCTTTTCATTGCTCAGGGCTACCCAGTGAGAACTACAAAGAAATACACTGATGGTTGTCGCCTATGCCGGATCTATAGGTAAGTGAAGGAGACAACACTGTAGGCAGCTCTCGGTTATCCCCTGTCCCTGTCCTATGGCAGTTTAGCAGAGGGACCAGTGCTCCTCCAAGCCTGGCACTGTCTGTCAATTGCCCATAAATCTCTGAAACTGGATGAGCCTCTGGGTGATATGCATGTTGGGTGGTGCAGGGACCCTGGGAGTCTCCTGGGTCTAGTGAGTAAATTCCCTCCTGCCACTGCAGTGTCAATTTATATGCCAGTGCTGACTCTGTGGCTCCCTGTACAAGTTTCCAATCATAGCAAGGTCACTTGCTGCCCACCTTGGGACTGAATGCGCCAAACCCAGGGCAGGGGTAGCTGCCTATCAATGTGCAGTGGGCACTTTGTGTATTAGATGGGGCAGGAGCTCAGGGAGTCAAGGGCAATCAGGCTAATACAGACTCCTGCAACTCCCTTATTGCAGCTCGTACAGGCATCAATGGTCTGTCCACAACTGTTTTCTTCAAAATTTGCTCACTGCGCTAGCCAAAGTCTGTTACTTGTGCTAATTGCTCAATCCCAGAGCCAAATAGGGCATGAGAGGCTGCTCATCAATGGGCTCTAGGCACTTTGTGGCTTGGGTGAAGTGGGATCTCAGGGAGACAAAGTCCATCTGGCCAATACAGCCTCAGTTTTGCTACAACTTCTGTGCCTGGGTGTTCTCGCTGTAGACACAGATTACATGAGACCAGCTGCTGTCAGAGGTGTTCCCATAGTCTCCTGTGCCTCCCTGGACACAATATCGCAATTCTTGCAGGCAGCAAATGTCTGCCTGCAGTTGATTTCCATGCAGTGCCCACCCTGTGCCAGCCAAAGTTTGTTGCCTGTGTGGATTAGATCAGGGGAGGGGAAGGGCAGAACTGTGTCAGTTTACTGTTAATGGGCCCCCTGGAACAATTTGTGGGTAGGGTGGGTCAGGGTCTCAGAGAGACAATGGCAGTCAGATCAATGCATCCTCAGTCTTGCTGCAAATTTGGTAACTGTTATGAGTTCCCGCAGAAGACCCAGATCACAGCAAAACCAGCTGTTGTCTGGGACTGGTCTACAGTTCCCTGATATCTGCCTAAGTTCGCGTTGGCAGCAGTGATCTGCCTGACCCTACCTCTGCGCCTTACATCATTGGTCGCCTGCTGGGAATGGAAATGTAGCTTACAGTGCTGGTGCTGTTGCTGAGATTGGAAACACCTCACAGCGGTGACCACCCCGCTGTGAATACTTTTGGTTCTGAATCACTCGGAGCAGGGCTTGGCAACTATCCAGCAACAACTGTTCTGGGCAGTCTGCAGGTTGGATGGGGTGGGGCCTCAGGGATACAATGGCAGTCAGATCAATTCAGCCCCAGTCTTTCTGCAAATTTAGTAACTGTTTTGAGTTCCTGCAGATGACTCAGCTCACAGCAAGACCAGCTGCTGTCTGGGACTAGTCTACAGGTCCCTGATATCTGCCCAAGTCCATGTCAGCAGCAGCGATCTGCCTGACCCTATCTCTGAAATGTGGCTCACAGCACTGGTTGCTATTGCTGGGATTAGAAACACTGCTCTCAGTCCAAAGCTTCCTGATGGCCCTGTTGGAGGGGTCTGCACAGTCAAGGTGGCACAGTCTATAGATTGCCCAGCAGGGGAGCCGGATCAAGGCACAATGGTGGCTGCCTTTCCAGGCCTCGCTCAGATGCCAGGCAATGGAGACTTCCTCAAAATAAATCTTGCCCAAGCCTCTAACCCACCGCCGGGGTCCTGGGTGAGCGTCTGCAGGGCAGAAAGCTTTTGCGCAGGTCCTTCAAAGGGATGTCTAAGGGGTCAGTTGCCCTCCGTCTCACCCATACGACCAGACTCCCCTCTGGTTTCTACAGTCAGAATTATTGGAACCTCCTCTTCCCTGGGCTGGGACCCTGTGCTGGAGAGCCCCCAGATGAGACCGGGACCTCCCTCTCCTTCAGGAGGCCTCTGCAGCCTCACTTTCCCTCCCGGCGATCCTCCTCCACCAGTGGGTGCAGGTCCAGCCCAATTCGTACTTTGCCCCTCCTATCGGCATCGATGTGGCTCCTTTATATTACCAGACATAGGTGTTATGATCAGCTGGACTTTGGGTGATTCTAGACATTGGTTATTTTCTAATTTGGTTGTAATTCCAATGCAGACCCTGGAGGAGACAAACCCTGCTTTTACCTAGTCTGCCATCTTCCAACGAGTTTTTTCATTTCTGTGTATATCTTGATCTCTCTTTTTATTTCTTCTCTGACTCAGTTATTCTGCAGTAGTATGTTGTTTAATCTCCATGTATTTGTAGTTCTTCCCACTTTCTTTTTACAGTTGATCTCTAGTTTCAAAGCATTATGATCAGAGGATATGGATGGTATGATTTCGCCCCTCTTATATTTGTTCAGGCTATCTCTTTGTTCCTGTATGTGGTCAGTTCTTGAGAATGCTCCATGTACACTAGAGAAGAATGTATAAGCAGCTGTTTGGGAATGAAAGACTCTGTAAATGTCAATTATGCCCAGTTGGTCTAACGTGTCATTTAAGGATATAGTTTCCTTATTGATTTTCTGTTTGGATGATTTGTCCATATCCAACAGTGGGGTATTTAGATCTCCCACTACAATAGTGTTTTGGTTTGTTTCTCCATTTCGTTCTGTTAGTAATTGCTTTACATATTTTGCAGCTCCCTGATTGGGAGCACAGATATTAATATGTGTTATGTCTTCTTGGTGCATGATTCCCTTTATCATTATGAAATGTCCTTCAGTATCTTTCTTTACTTTTTTTATTTAAAATAGATATTTTATTAATATCTATTTCATCAGATATTAGTACCGCTACTCTCGCTTTTCCCTGAATGCCATTTGCTTGAAATAACATTTTCTACCCTTTCACTTGGAGTCTATATTTGTCTACGGAGCTGAGACATGTCTCCTGGAGGCAGCATATGGTTGGGTTCTGTTTTTTGATCCAGTCTGTAACTCTGGGACTTTTTATAGTGAGTTCAGTCCATTTACATTCAAGGTGATTATTAAAATATGAGTTCTTCTTAAAGTCATTTTATCTTTTGTTTTCTGGTAGCTCAGTGTTTCCATTGCTTCCTTGTGCTTGTGTTTCTGTTTACTTTACTTTAGTTGGGTTTTGTGGGTTTTTCTTCTGGTTCTTCTAGATACATGTTATATACTTCAGTTTTTAATCTTTGGTGTGTGGTTACCATTACAAATACGTAAAAGATTGTATGTATATATATGTGTGTGTGTGTGTATATATATATATATATACACAAAGGATTGTATGTATATATATGTATATATATACATATATATATGTATATATATAGTCGTTCATTTTCTTCTGCACGTGCCTTATCTCCATTCCTCTTTGTGAATCTGTATCTTTGAATCCTCTCTTTTTCAGTCATTATTGTCTAAATTTGTCCCTAAGTATGCTGAACATTCAATTCTATCTTGCTATAGTAATTCTCTTCTTATTCTTTAAGTGTATAATGCCCTGTTCTTAGTAAGGATTGCAATCCTCTGCTTTTATCAGCCTGCTAGTCACCTACTCCTAATTATGTAATTTTTTTTTGGTCATTTTGGTTTTGGTGAGCTGACCTCTTTCAGTATTTCCTGTAGTAAAGGCCTCACAGTGAAGAATTCCTTCAATTTTTGTATGTCTGGAAAGGTCTTTATTTCTCCTTCATATCTAAAAGAGAGCTTAGCTGGATACATTATTCTAGGCTGGCAGTTCCTTTCACTTAATAATTTGAATATTTGATTCCATTCCTTTCAGGCTTGTAAGCTTTATGCTGAGAAGTCCGATGTTAATCAAATGGGTTTTCCTTTTTAAGTTACTGTTTTCTTCTCCCTGGCTGCCCTGATAATCCTTTCTTTGCCGTTGATTTTTGATAATTTTAATGCAATGTGTCTTGGAGAAGGCATTTTTGGGTTGAGATAATTGGATGTTCTGATGACTTCTTGAATTCCAAGCTCTAGCTCATTCCTTAGATT
This sequence comes from Pteropus medius, assembly GCF_902729225.1. Taxonomy (NCBI): domain Eukaryota; kingdom Metazoa; phylum Chordata; class Mammalia; order Chiroptera; family Pteropodidae; genus Pteropus; species Pteropus medius. The sequence goes on along the minus strand of NW_024346191.1, from coordinate 11,040 downwards.
TGGAGAATTCCCGTCCACTATTTGTCTGAAAATGCTTTCTAATCCCTGCTCCTTTTCCTCCCATCTAAGAATGCCCATTATTGTTATGTTCCCCATCCTGATGGTATCAGCTATTTCTTGTATTTCTCTTTCATTATTTCTCATTCTTGAGTTTCCGTCTTCTTCTTTCTGATTTATTTCTAGATTTCTGTCTTTGATATCACTGATTCTTTCCTCCATGAGGTTGACTCTATTTCCCAAGCTTGCTATTTCATTTTGCAGCTCTTGCAGTGTGTTCTTTGTCTCCAGAAGTTCTATTCGGTTCCTTTTGAGGGTTTCAATCTCCTTGCTGAAGAACTCTTTCTGATCATCTAGTTCTTTTTTCAGTTCCTGACATTGGTGATATGATTCATTTCGGATCTCACTGAGTTTTTCATAAGTACCATCCTGAATTCTCTGTCATTTAAGTTGCATATTTCTATGTCTGTAAGCTTATTTTCTGGAGATTTTTTCTCTTTCTTTCTGAGATGCCTTGTCACTTTGGTTGTTCATGATGTTTAGTGGATTATTTCTCCTCCTGGGCATTAATGGAAGTTTATTCTGATTTTTTTCCAGAAAGATTTATGATTATATAAATGTCTCTCTTTAGCCTGTTGGGAAGAAGGCATTTTTCTTTTGGTTTCCAGTAGGTGGCGCCTATGCCTCTTGGATCCTCGCCTTATATAAAGCCTTAATAATCCTTTTTTTTTTTTCTTAAAGATATTCAATCACACTCACTACCCTCAGTCTCAGTCCCTGTCAGTGTTAGCTACAGTTTTGGTAGCTTTTGCTCAGATTCCCCTGGGGCTCTGCGGTGTTCATTCTCGGAGGATATGAAGTGAGGGGCCCTCTGGGTTGAGGGATGGAGGCTGCTGCTCAGCATCATGTTTTGCAGCCATGGCTAGTAATAATCAACTGTTGCTTCTCTGCTATTCTCACTTCTCTGCTTTCTGCCCTGATCCCTGGGCACTACCGCTGCATCAAGCTCACAACTCTCTGAGGCTGTGTTGTTCAGGGAACCTGCCACACCTTCTCCCCTCACCCTCCTGCAGGGAGGCTGGCTGCAAGAGGCAGCTACTTTGTTTCTCCCAGTCTACCACCCAACTCTCCGAGTTCTGACCTGTGCAAACTTATGCACAGATCCCAGGTTCAGACGTGCTCATGTGCAGTTTGATTGTTTTTGTTTGTTTGTTTATTTGTCGAGTTTTAGATGTTCAGCTTATTGTTTCAAGGGGAGAGATCTGGGGACGTCTCTCACTCTGCCAAGTTTCCGATGTCACTCTAAAGCATTTTTTTTTATCTTTAACCATTACGTAATATTTAAGCTTATAATACTCTGTTCTTAATAATGGTTGCACTTTTTTGCTTCTGTCTGCCTGTTTGTCATCTCACACATAGTTATGTTTTTTTTTTCTGTCCTTTTTTACTGGTTGAATGACCCCCTTCAATATTCTCTGTAATGCAGGCCTTGGAGTGGCAAATTCTTTCAGTTCTTGTAATTCTGAAAATGTCTTTATTTCTCTTTCATATCTAAAGGAGAGCTCTGCTGGATATATTATTCTTGGCTAGCAATTTCTTTTCTACAGTAGTTTGAATATTTAGTTCCATTCTCTCCTAGCTTGTAAGGTTTCTGCTTAGAAGTCCGATGATAATATAAAGTGGGTTTTATATTATCATTGGGTTTTATATTAAAGTAGGTTACTATCCTTTTTTTTCCCTAGCTGCCTGGAGAATTTTTTTCTTTGTCGTTAATTTTTGACAATATTAATATGTGTTTTGGAGAAAGCTTTTTTAAATTGAAATGATTGGGTGTTCCGTTCTCTTTTTGGATTCAAAAATCAGTTCTTTCCATAGGTTTAGGAAATTCTCTTTGACTATTTGTTTGAATATGCTCTCTGTTCCCTTCTCCCTCTCTTCTCCTTCTGGGATAATTTTTATTCTTATGTTGCCTTTTTTCAGATGGTGTCAGGTAGTTCTTGTAGAGTTCATTCATTTTTTTCACTCTCAAGTCTCTCTCTCATCTGAGTCATTTCCAGGTCTCTGTCTTCAATATCATTCATTCTTTTCTCCATTTGGTCAGCTTCATTTCCTAGGCGTGCTTTTTCATTCTTCATCTCTTTTAGTGAGTTCTTCATCTCTTGAATTCTATTCAGTTCTGTTTTAGAATTTCAGTCTCCTTGGTAAAGTATTCCTTCTGTTTGCCGATTTTGTTTCTGAGTTCTTTGAACTGTCATTCAGAATTTCCTTGCATCTCATTGAGTTTTTTTTCAGAAGTGCAATCTTGAATTCTCTATTATCTAAATCACTTACTTTTATATCTTTAAGTTTATTTTCTGAAGATATTTCATTTTCTTTCTGAGCTGCCTTGTCACCTTGGTTGTTCATTATGTTTGATGGACTATTTCTCTGCCTAGGCATTAATGAGAATGTAATCTGCATTTTATTTTTTTAAGAAAGAAACTTGTTACAAAGTGATCTCTCTTTAGCAGGTAGATAAGAAGAGGTTTTTCTTTTGATTTCCATATGATGCCCAAGCTTCCTGCACTGCCCAAGCCTTCTGGATAGCTGCTTTGAGGTTACAAATTCCCTTTATTCTCTGGAGAGGTTTGTATCTCCTCTGTGAACAGGTAGCCTTGGTCCCAGGCTACCACCCCCATGAGATAATATGAAGGACGATGGAAGTCCAAGACTCTGAAAAGGCCCTGAAGCTCTGGTACTGCTCCAACTGTTAGGTGCAGTGTTCCACTGCTTCCTTGTAAATCAGACTACTAGATGTGGGTGAGGTTAATTGGGAGAGGCCAGATTTGTATGTAATTATTTTCCTTCCAATGATGCTGGCTCAGGCTTCAACTGCTTTCCGTCTATATCCTCTCTCCAAATCTTGGACTGGCTACTGTGTATATTTCAGTTCTGGTTGCACAATATCCTTTGTGGTTCCATGCCAGTGTTGGGAGGATACCGGGTAGGGTTGTGTGCTCTAGAATGGGGGTGATGATGGCCAGGTTCCATGACTCAGCTTTCTGCTGAGAAGGGTGCTTGCTAAGACACAACTGTGGCCCCTTTGCACTACATCTCTGCCCTGCTCTCTGCCCTTCTTCCCGGGCTTCGCTTCATGGAATATGCTTATTGCTCAGGCAGGACTCTTTGGGGCTTCCAAGAGCATTGTTGTTTTCCTTTCTCCTTCACCCTGCTGGGAGCTCCAGGCTGCTTTCTGCGGTGCTTGGCTCTGTCTCTTTCTCTCCACCTCCCTGTCTTGCTTGAGAATAGTCCACCTTCTGATGCTCTGATGTGCAGATCACTCACTCAGATGTGTTTGTGTGCAGATTGGGTGTTATTTGTTAAGCCATAGATATTCAGCTCCTTATAATTTCAAGGAGAGAGATCAGGGGGCGATTTCTCATAATGCCTTGCTTCTGACATCACTCTATTTTGTTTCTTTATGCTGTAATATTTTTCTAATTGCTTGGGTTGTATCGAAGATTTTTTTCTTTTGTTCTTAATATAGGCATCTATCAATATAAGCTTTCCTCTTAGAACTATGTTTATTGCATCCCATAGGTTTTGGTATGTGATTTTTCTCATTTTCATTTATTTTGTGATATTTTTACAATTCTTTTTTGATTTCTTCTTTGATTCATTGGATATTCAGTAGTGTGATGTTTAATTTCCACATATTTGTAATTTTTTTTCAGTTTCTTATTTTTGATCTCTAATTTTACACCATTCTGGTCAGAAATATTATTTGGTATAAATAGGTATGATTTCAATCTTCTTAAATTTACTAAGACTTATTTAATGGCCTATCACATGATTTACCCTAAAGAATATTCCATGCATGCTTCATAAAAATGTGTACTCTGATGCTGTTGGTAGAATGTCCTGTATACAGTCATGCATCACTTAATGGTGAAGATACATTCTGAGAAATGCATAATTAAATGATTTCATTTTTGTGTGAACATGGTAGAGTGGAATTACACAAACCTAGAAAGCATAGCTTACTGCACACCTAGTCTATATGGTATATCTTCTTTCTTCTAGGCTACAAACTTGTAGCATGTTATTATACTGAATACTGAAGGCAAAATGGTATTTGTATATGTAAATATATCTAAACATAGAAAAGGTACAGTAAAATATGGTATAAAGATTTAAAAATGGCACATTTGTATAGGGTGCTTACCATGAATGGAACTTACGAGACAGGAAGTTGCTCTGCACAAGTGAGTGAGTGAGAAGTGAGTGAATGTGAAGGCCCAGGACATTACTGTACACTATTGTAGTCTTTATAAACATTGTACATTTAGGCTAAACTAAATTTATAAAACATATTTTCTTTCTTCAATAATAAATTAAACATAGCTTACTATAACTTTTTTACTTTATAAAAATTTTAATTTTTAACTTTTTGACTCTTTTGTAATAACATTTAGCTTAAAACAAAACACATTGTATAGCTGTACAAAAATATTTCCTTTCTTTATATCCTTATTCTTTAAGCTTTTTTATTTTTAAAATGTTTTTATTTTAACTTTTTAAACTTTTTTTTGTTAAAAACTAAGACATAAATACACACACTAGCTTAGGCCTACAGAGGATCAGGATTATCAATATCACAGTCTTCTCCCTCCACATCTTGTCCCACTGGAAGGTCTTCAGGCCAATAACTGTCATCTCTTATGATAACAATGCCTTCTTCTGGAACATCTCCTGAAAGACCCACCTGAGGCTCTTCTTGAGAAGGTGTCACTCTTCAGAAATATGTCCATAGTGATTTGCTTGTTTCTTTCTTTTTAATTTTCATCATAGATCAGCTTGCCAGCAGATAATATACCATGAACATTTCTCTCTATTAATGAAAACCTTTTGGTGTTGGGGATCTATGTTTTCAGACACTTTAGGGAGCTTGTTGGTATCTGCAAAAGCTACCATTAAACCCTTTACTGTGAATTTTCTTAGAGGTTCTTCATTTCCTTCAGCACTTTTTCTCCTCTTGCCTCTTCTTTATCTATGTGCTCCTGTTCCTGTTTCAATGACCCCTCATTAGTCAAGCTTCAGAAACAACTTCCGGGCACTCCTAAATGTCATTTTTATTCACACTTCGATTAAAGTTGTTTGCTATCTCAACTACAGCCTTGTTGACTTTTGCAATCTCCTCATCCTTAGCAAATCCTTTGAAGTCATGGACGAACTTCTTGATTGTCTTCTTTCTGATGCCATTCATACACTTCTTGATGACATCACCCCAAGCCAAGCAAGGCTTTTGATACAGTCATAGATGTTGTCATCCTTCTGGAATTGAATAATTGTCTTCCTCAGTTGCAGCAATAGCCTTGGCAAAGGTCCTGCTCAGGTAGTAGGCCTTAAAAGCTGCTATAACTCCTTGATCCATTGGCTAGATCACAGCAGTGGTGTTTGGAAGGAGAAACATCACTTCGATATTGGGATGAAGATCACCAATAAAAGGTGAATGTACGAGAGAATTATCAACAATAAGCAAAATCTTGAAAAGCATATTATCCAAACAGTGCTTCTCCATTTTACTGGCATAGCAATTTGGGGAAGCATTGCTGGGTCATCCACAACTTCTTATTGTTCCTATAGTACACTGGCAGTGCGTGGTTATTGATATGCTTGAATGCCCTGTGATTCTCACTATGCTAGATCATAGTTTTCAATTTGTAGCCTGCAATATTTCCCACAAATGAGACTGTTATCCTGTCTTTAAAAGCTTTGAAACCTGGTATTGACTTGGCCTTTATGGATGAAAATCCTTTCAGGCATGGTTTCTAGAATAGTTTCTACCCGTATTGAATATTAGCTCTGGCAAGTGATTTTCCTCCACCGTCAGCTTATCTAGAGTTTCCAAAAATTCTTCAATTGCCTTCACATCAGCACTCTCAAACTCACCATTCATTTTCATATTGTATAATGAATAATAATTCCTTAAACATTTAAGCCACTTAGAGCTAGCAGTAACTTCAACATTGTAGTTGGGTTCAGCCATTGTTTTCAACATCACAAACAAACTTTGCTTTGGCTGTGATTGTCATGGTGCTGAAAGGGATATATTTCTGTATATGGTTTTCATTCCAGGTCATTAGAAGTTTCTCCATGTCTGATACGGGTGCATCTCAAATTTTTGTTAGTCTTGTTGCCTTTAGTGAAGCAGATCCTTTAACAGCTTCTGTCACTTTGTTCTTTTTCTTCAAGATCATAGATATGATGCAACAAGACATGCCTGACTGGGGAACAATAACCACCACTGATTTTCCACCTTTGTAATCTTTAATCACCTTTAATTTTGTTTCAAGGTCAATCACTCAAAGTAGCCTCTTACTGGCATTATTATCAGTGGATTTTGTATGCTTAGGTGCCATGATGAACAAAACAACAGGAGATTAGATCAAGCACAAAAAATGATGCAATCAAGGGACAGTAAACAAGCACAAAATGTATGATACTTCTGCCGGTGTAACAGAGCATACTGTTTTATAGCAAAAAAAAAAAAATTACAAGTAAAAAAAGTACACTATAAAATAATGATGAGAAATATAGTACAATAAATATATAAACCAGTAACATAGCAGTTTATCACCAAGTATTATGTACTGTACATCACTGTGTGTGCTACACTTTTATGCACCTGGCAGTGCACTAGGTTTGTTTGCACTAGCATCACCACAAACACATGAGTAATGTGCTGTGCTGCAATATTATGAGGATGGCTACAATGTCACTATGTGATAGGAATATTCAGCTCCATTATAATCATATGGAACCACCATCACATATACATTGTTGACTAAAATGTTATACAGCTCATAATCGTATGTCTGTTAGGTCTATCCGGTTTAAAGTATGGTTCAATTCCAACAATTCCTTATTTATTTTTTGTCCAGATAATCTATTTATTGCTGGAAGTGAGATATTGAGGTTTCCTACTATTATATTATTGTTGCCTTTTTCTCTCTTCAGGTCTGTCAGAATTTGATTAATCTATTCATATGCACTAGTGTTGGGTGTGTATATGCTCACAATTGTTATGTCTTCTTGTTGAGTTGGCCCCTTTATCATTGTATAATGACCTTGTTTGTTTCTTGTTATCAGTTTTGGCTTAAAGTTTACCTTGTCTGATATAAATATAGCTACACCTGCTCTCTTGGTTTCCACTTGCATGAAATATCTTTTTATTTTTTTTTTATTAAATTTGTTGGGGAGACATTTGTTAATAAAATTATATAGGTTTAAAATATACAATTCTATAATACATCATCTTAGATTGCATTGTATGTTCTCCACTCAAAATGAAGTTTTCTTTCATCACCAAATATTTGACACCTCCTTACCCTTTTCTACCCTCCCCCACCTCCCTTTCCCTCTGGTAACCACCATCCTGTCGTCTGTGTCTATGAGTTTTTGTTCATCTTGTTTATTTGTTTGTTGCTTTCAGTTTTATATCTCATGTATGAATGAAATCATATGGATCTTGACCTTCTGTCTAGCTTATTTTGCTTAGCATGCTATTCACAAGATCCACTCATGGTGTTTCAAATAGCAGTCTTTTCTTATGACTGAGTAGTATTCCATTGTATGTATATATACCACATTTTCTTCATCCAAGCATCTATCAAAGGCAGCCAACTGAACAGGAGAAGATATTTACAAATGGTACCTTTAATAAGAAGTTAATATCCAAAATGTGTAAAGAATTTATACAACTGAACAACAAAAAATCAATCCAATTTTTAAAAATGACAGAGAACCTAAACAGACACCTCTCCCAAGACATATGAACGGCCAACAGACATGTGAAAAAATGCTCAACTTCACTAGCTATTATGGAAATTCAAATCAAAACCACAATGAGGTACCACCTTAAACCTGTTAGAATGGCTATTGTTAACAGGACAAGTGATAACAAGTGTTGGAGAGGTTGTGGTGAAAAAGGAACTCTTATACATTGCTGATGGGAATGTGAAAATTGGTATAGCCACTATGGAAAACAGTAAGGAGGGTCCTCAAGAAATTAGGAATAGAGTTACCATATGAGCCAGCAATCCCTCTTCTTGGTATCTATCCCCAAAATTGAAATATCTTTTTCCATCTCTTCACTTTAACCTTAAGTGTATTCCTAAAATTGAACTGAGTCTTGTGTAGGCAGCATAAAGTTGGGTCTGTTCTTTTTTTTTTCAATCCAACCAGCTCCCCGTGACTTGATTGAAGAATTCAATCCATTTATATATTTAGAATGATTATTGATATAAGGATACATTAATATCATCTAATTTAATTGATTTCTGGCTGTTTTGTAGTGCCCCTGTTCCTTGCTTTCTCTCTTGCTGCCTTCCTTTTTGATTCAGCAATTTTTCATTGTGGTATGCTCTGATTTTCTTCTCTTTATCTTTTGTGATTCTAATATAGGTTTTTGCTTTGTGGTTACCATGAAACTTACATAAAACATCTTATAATAGTCTGTAGTATGCTGGTAACAACTTAACTTCTGCCACATACAAAATTCTATCTTTTTACTCCCGTTTTTATTTTTAATGTCATCATTTATCTCTTTCTAGTGCATATTTATTAACGAATTTTAGTAGCTATACTTTTTTTTTGCAAACAAAACATCAACGCATGTTTATTTCCGAATAATTTGATGTAAGATGAAGGCCTTTTTGTCAAGTATGAATCATTTTTTTCTAGTGGAGAGTTAAATTTATTTTTTAATTTATTTATTTAAATTAGTTTCAAGTATACAGTACATATTGGTTAGTCATCTATTTAGTTCATAAAACGATACCCCCAGCTATAGTTATTTTTGATATTCTTTTTTTAACATTTATACTATAGTTAAATGTTTAACACACCCTTATATAATAGAATCAGAATTTTCTAAATCTGAGTACATATTTAACTTTACAATTTTGTTGTATATTTTTACATGATTTCATGTTACTAATTAGTGTTCTTTTATTTCTGCTTTGAGAACTTCAGCATTTCTTGTAAGGCATGTCTTGTGGTGATGAATTCATTCAGCTTTTGTCTACGAAAGTTTTTATTTCACCTTCAATTTTGAAGGTTAACTTTGTCAAATGGAGTATTGTTGGTTGGCATTTTTCCCAGCACTTTGAGTATAACATCCCACTCTCTCTTACTTATAAGATTTCTGCTGAGAAATCCACTACTGGTCAAATAGGGATTCCTTTGTTGGTTACAATATTTCTTTCACTTGCTTCCTCTAGGATTCTCTCTCTGTCTTAGATTTTTGACAGTTCTATTATGTGTCTTGGAGAAGATTGTTTGGATTGAAATCGTGGGGTAATCAATTAGCTTCATGAACTTGGATGCCCAAATCTCTCCACAGTTTTGAGAGGTTCTCAGCCATTGTTTATTTAAATAAACTTTCTGACCTCTTTCCCTCTTTTTACCTTCTGAAACTCCAATGGCTTGGATATATTGTTCATTTGTTTGTTTTTTATAGTCTCCCATAGATCACAGGCTTTTTTTCATTCTTTTGTATTAGTTCTCCTCTAACTGGGTTATTTCAAAGTTTTTATCCTTTATCTCACTGAATTTTAACTTCTTTTTGGTCTATTCATCTATTCATGTTTTCTATTATATTTTTAATTTCATTTATTGAATTCTTCAGCTCGCGAATATCTGTTTGGTCCTTTTCTGTGATTTCTCTTTCTTTGTTAATTTCTCATTTTGATCATGTATTGTTTCTCTGATTTCATTGTATTATATTTTTGTGTTTTTTGTAGCTCATTGAGTTTCCTTAAAACAGTTATTTTTAATCCTTTATTGGGTAAATCATACATCTTCATATCTTTGTGTTCTGTTACTGGAATTCCTATTATTGTGATTTTTGATGCTGTCATGTTTCCCTGATTTGTCATGTTTCTTGGAGTTTTGTTTTGCTGTTTTCACATTTGAAGTAATAATCACCTACTCCAATCTTTACTAACTGCATTCAAGGTAGAAATAACTTTCATGAGTTCTGCTGAAAATGCTGCGGCTTTCTCAGACCTTGTTTAGATACATCCTCTTCATGCTTTGTGTTCCCTCTTGTGGTAGAATTTTTACCCTTCTATGTCTTTTCTCAGTCCTACAATTCAACAGACCAGCTGCTGATAGCCTCCTTTTATTTTCTTAAAATTAGCACTAAATCTTAATTTTGTACTTTCTCCCTTGCCTGTAGACACTGGCTTGCATTCTGTGCATGTTCCCTACTCTTTTTACAAATCTCCAGGGAAGTTAGGTGTTCACCCACCCAGTCTCCCTTTACATCATGGGAGACATCATGAGTTGATTTGTGGTGACGCTGGCAAAGTCAACTTTTTTCTTTTACCCATTTCAATATGTCCAAAATCATAATTATTTTTGCTCCAAGGGAGTGCTGGGAGTGACATCAGAAACATAGCAGAGTGAGGGACATCACCAGCTCTCTCCCCTTGAAACAACAATAAGTTGAACATCTAAAACTCAACAAAAACCACCCAAACTATACACAAGCATGTCTGAGCGTGGGATCTGTGCATAAAAGATACCACAAGTAAGAATGCTGGGTGTCTAGCAGTGGACTGGGAGAAACTAAGAAGCTGCCTCTTGCAGCCAGAGCTCCTTGCAGGAGGAGGAGGGAAGGGAGAAGATGCGGGGAGTTCCGTGAACAGCCTTGTCTGGGAGAGTTGTGAGCTGCACATGGCCAGTGGCTGTACCCAGGTATCAGGGCAGAAAGGAGAGAAGTGGGGACAGCATAGAAGCAACACAAACTGCACACAAGCACATCTGAGTGTGGGATCTGTGCATAAGTTTGCACAGGTCAGAACTCGGAGAGTTGGGTGGTAGACTGGGAGAAACAAAGTAGCTGCCTCTTGCAGCCAGCCTCCCTGCAGGAGGGTGAGGGGAGAAGGTGTGGCGGGTTCCCTGAACAACACAGCCTCAGAGAGTTGTGAGCTTGATGCAGCGGTAGTGCCCAGGGATCAGGGCAGAAAGCAGAGAAGTGAGAATAGCAGAGAAGCA
>NW_024346190.1:0-666 GCF_902729225.1 Pteropus medius | reverse complement strand
TCTTTTCGTGATTTGGTAGCTCATTTCTTTATATGATGAGTAATATTCCGTTGTCTGGAAGTACCAGTTTGTTTATCCTTTCATCTACTGAAGATCATTCGGTGGCTTCTAAGTTTTGGTCATTAATTATGAATAAAGTTGCTAATAACATCTGTGTGCAGGTTTTGTGTGGCCATAAGTTTCAAGTCCTTTGGGCAAGTATTCAGCTCTTCTCAGGGAGTGCAGCTACATGATAGGGTAAGAATATGTTTAGTTTTGTAAGAAACCACCAGCAATGAATGACAGACAGTTCCCATTGCTCCACATCCTTGTCAGCTTTTGGTGTTGTCAGTGTTCTGGATTTTCGTCATGCTAATATGTGGGTACTGGAATCTCACTGTGGTTTTGATTTGTATTTCGCTCATGATATCTAATGTGGAAGATTTTTTTTCTTATACTTAAAAAAAAAAAATGGGCCAAAGACTTAGACACCTCACAAAAGAAGATATACACATAGCAGATAACAAATTTTGTTAGGTTTTTATTTCTAGCCTTTTTGCATATGCATAATTTAAAGTATCAAAGATTTCACAAGATTTTTAACAAAAACCAAGAGTCTTCTCTTTGTTTCCTGTGGAACTTCATATTAAAGCAAATCCATTTGAGAGGGATAAATAGAAGGCCTAG
>NW_024346189.1:0-726 GCF_902729225.1 Pteropus medius | reverse complement strand
AGCCCACCAGTCTGAAATCCAAACAGCTGTAAAACACGTTTTTGATAAATTTGTGCAAAACGTATTTGGCAAAACATCACCTGACATGAAGCTTTTTATAGTCTTTAATTATCTCATTTGGTTTGAAGACACACACATTCTGCTCCGTAATGATTACTGTCTTTAATTAAGAAGTGCTTCCCCAGATCATTCTATGAATGTTTACATAATACACAATCTATGTGGCATATTCGGAACCTAAAATACAAAATTCTGAATACTGTAGTTCAGTGGTCTACAGAGATAATAACTGGGACTGGATTTGGGAAGTTACCAGCTTTTTTCCATCTACAGTATATTGTGTGCCTCTTTCTATATTAACACATTTGGTGCTACCGTCTTTCTTTAAAATCTGCTGATAGTCTCTTAAACAGAATATATTTTACACATACATAGTTTATTCAGTCAATAACGACAAATGATATTTCCAGTGTTAGCACTTTTTTGAAGTTTAAATCAGTGCTGAAGGGAACATCTTTGTACATCTTTTTTCTTCCTTTTTTTGTATATATTTTTGAGTATCTGTTCAAGTTCTATGCGTGTTAAAAAAATTTAACTGAGTAAATTTTAAAGATCTATTGTCTTTATTCAACGATTCAACAGGCAGCATCCAGTCAAGCAGAGAGAAAGGAGCTCCGAGATGCCGTACAAAATGAAAAGTTTTTATAGGCAGAAGGCAGCTGGAAC
>NW_024346188.1:0-386 GCF_902729225.1 Pteropus medius | reverse complement strand
CTTCGTTGCCACCTTTGTTGACAGAGCAGGGCAAGTCAGTCAGCCCCTCGCCCTGGCTTAATTATTTCAAAGTGGGGACGGGGCGTCCGCGGGGGGCTCCCTCGCGGCCACGCTGGGGCTCGCACAGCGGGCGGTATTGCTAAGTGCTCCGGCCCCGCAGCGCGGGCCACTCCGAGCTGTGACCCTCAGGGTCTGCGCGGCAGCGGGTGCGTGCGGGCTGCTGACCCCGCGCCTTGCGTGCCCAAGTCCAGGGGAGTCGGGAAAGGGAAGTTCTAAGTAGTGGGTGAAGCGCGGACGAAGCCGCAACAACTTTTTTCTTTTTTCCATAGATTCAGCCACAACATGGCAGCTGTTTTGATCGGGAAAATGATCGTTTCTGCCGTGAA
>NW_024346187.1:0-539 GCF_902729225.1 Pteropus medius | reverse complement strand
TGATTCAAGTCAGGAAGAGAGAGAGACAGAGACGTGGAGAGGGAGAGGGAGAGACCATAGGGAAACCCGTAGATTAAAACAGGGGGAAAGAAGCATATCAACCAATGAACCTTGTTTGGATACTGATGCACACACAAAATTCTCTAAGTGTAAAACAATTGGATAGATGATAGATCGATCGATCGATAGATAAACAGACAGACAGACAGACAGACAAACAGATAGATAGATAGATAGATAAGTAGGTAGATAGATAGATAGATGGATAGATAGATAGATAGATTTGAGCGTTGGCTGGATATTTATTGATTTTAAGAAATTACTGTTCATTATTTTTAGAAATGATAATGATGTCGTGGACTTTTCGAAGGTTCCTTATTTTTCGGTTCCATGCCAAATGGTCACAGATCAAATGATATGACAACTGGGATTTGCTCAGGCAGGGGTGGGTATGGAGGGAAGGGAGGGGAGGTAGCTGCCTGGCTGGGGGGCCTCATGTCCCCCCTGCCCTCTCCACATCCCCCTGGCCTCACGCACCC
>NW_024346186.1:0-639 GCF_902729225.1 Pteropus medius | reverse complement strand
TGCTCTTTAACTCTCAAAAGATATGAGGCAGAACCATTACTATATTTCTTCTTGTGGATTTTGTTAATTTGGGGTTTTATTTTACAATCTTTAACATTTTAAACTTTAGAGCTGAGTAGACTTGAGTGGTAATTAAAAAGTAGAATTGATATATTTAGGGTACAAGCTTTTAAAGACAGGAGTCTATGGAGTTGCCTTGGCTAAATATTTTATATTTTATTTTATTATTTATTTTGCTTTTTTATTTTATTTATTTTATTTTATTTTATTTTATTTTATTTTATTTTATTTTATTTTATTTTATTTTATTTTATTTTATTTTATTATTTTATTATTTTATTTTATTATTTCCAGCTTTAGCATCAGAGAATAAGACTGATAGGAGGTGTAGAGGGAATTGGGAAAGATGTTGAAATGCACTAATTGCCTATTCTCTGTAAATCTGGTAAAAAAAAAAATTCCTTCTTTAATGTTGTTATAGGTACATAACTTTTTTTCACACAGTGACAACAGAAATCATATTATCTCCAGACTTTCAAACTGAGGTTAGTAACCAGACTCTCACTTCAGCCTCGTGACTTTCTCCATGGCATTTAGTCCACTGGAGATGTAACTTTTTTTTTTATGTTAATTATGTAT
>NW_024346185.1:0-767 GCF_902729225.1 Pteropus medius | reverse complement strand
GACGAGCAAGAATTGCAATTTCTTTCGGTACTCTCTGAGTGCTGACTGATTTCCCATAATATAGCAAAGGAAGGGATAAATTGTTGACTGCACTTCTGCCGATGGAAATCCGGCATTCGATCAGCAGTTTCCTTTGTGCGTGCAGCATACATTCTACAATTTGTACAGGTTTTCGATCTCTTCGTACTGGCAAATGGTGAACCGAAGTCTGAAAACATCATCCCACATCCTTCCTCGGTGCAGTCTCCTGTCATTTCACCATATACCCTCTCTTCCAGGACCCAGAAGCCTGAACCCGCTTCGTACGAAAGTCTGCAGTGAAACCTCCCGGGTTTCCATGTTCAGTTGCCCACTTCGCTGCTCGTGGAGGATTCTGGCTTCATTGAGTATGTCCAAATACCAAGTCGCTTCTCAGAACAATACTGCAGCCCATTCTACATACCTGTATATCACTAAGCCAAGCGGACGGTTACCGAGTCGCGTTTCCTAACAGTAGCTTTCATGGTGGATGCGCGTCTTTCCACAGTCTTTGCCTCAATATTACTCGTCAGAGTGGTCATACTTCTAAATGAAGTATATTTCCATCCCTTCTGGAGACTGCCAAGCAGTTCAGTGTCCGTCTCAGTCCTTTGGAGACGGCTTCATTTTCCACATGGTGTAGCAAAGATGTATGGACCCGCGTGTCTGAGGACACAGATTCCTACCACATCGTCCCCGGAATGATTTCCCTTCAAATGACCCTTCGACACTACAGGTCTCACTCTGTG
>NW_024346184.1:0-5147 GCF_902729225.1 Pteropus medius | reverse complement strand
TCCCGGAGCAACAGGGACTTCGGCGTCGGCAGCTGGAGCATCAGAGACCACGAGACCCTCAGCTGGCGGATCCACAGCAACTACAGCATCTGTGGTAGGATCAGGGACAACAGAATCGTCACCTGAAATATCCGGGAAAACTGGACCCTCAACTGCCGGTTCAGGGACAGCTGCATCGTCGCCTGGAGCATCACAAGCCACTGGACCGTCTTCCGGAGGAGTAGGGACTACAGGGTCATAGAGGATCCACAGGAACTGCTTACATTCGTTGTAGGCTGTCAAAGCTACAACAGAAACCACAATACCTGAAAGGTCAGACGACCGGATCGTCATCTTCGGAGTGTCCTGGGCCACTGACCATCTTCCTCGAATAGGACAACGGCCCGCAGCCGGGAGGACGGAAACCACAAGACCATCAGCGCTGGGGGACCACAGGAGTTACATCATCTGCAGGGTCGTCAGGGACCATGAAATCCTCATCGAAAGATCAGATCAATTCAGATCCTCTGCTGTAAGTTCAGGAACGACTGGGTCCTCACCTGAACTGTCACAAACAACAGGACCGTCTTCAGGAGGAGTAGGGACAACAGGGTCAGCAGCTGGTGGATCCCCGGGAACTAAACCACCTGTCGTAGGGTCAGCGACAACAGAGTCATCCTCGGAACATCAGACAACTAGATCATCGCCCTGGGGGATCGCCAACCGGACCATCTCCGAGCAACAGGGACCAGGCAGTTGGAGCATCAGAGACCATTTATGACCCTCTAGCTGGCGATCCCGGTAACCACAGCATTCGTGGCAGGATCAGGGACAGGAATCGCCTCACCCCTGAAATATAGAAACCGGACCCTCAACCGCCGGTTCAGGGACAACTGGCATCACGCTGAGCATCACAAGCCACTGGACCGCCTTCCGGAGGAGTAGGGACTACAGGGTCACAGCCGAGGATCCACAGGAACCATCTGTTGTAGGTCAGCCACAACAGAACCATCACCTGAAAGGTCAGGACGACTGATCGTCATCTGGAGTGTCCCCAAGCCAATGGACTCATCTTTCTCCAGCAATAGGGACAACGGGGCCCGCATGGGAGATCGAAACCACAGACCATCAGTTGGGAATCTGGTGGAGTTACACTAAGTAGGGTCGTCAGACCACGAAATCCTCATCTGAAAGATCAGGGACAACTAGATCCTCTGCTGTAAGTTCAGGAACGACTGGGTCCTCACCCGAACTGTCACAAACAACAGGCCCGTCTTCAGGAGGAGTAGGGACAACAGGGTCAGCAGCTGGTGGATCCACGGGAACTAAACCACCTGTCGTAGGGTCAGCGACAACAGAGTCATCCTCGGAAATATCAGGGACAACTGGATCATCGCCTCGGGGATCACAAGCAACTGGACCATCTCCCGGAGCAACAGGGACTTCGGCGTCGGCAGCTGGAGCATCAGAGACCACGAGACCCTCAGCTGGCGGATCCACAGCAACTACAGCATCTGTGGTAGGATCAGGGACAACAGAATCGTCACCTGAAATATCCGGGAAAACTGGACCCTCAACTGCCGGTTCAGGGACAACTGCATCGTCGCCGGGAGCATCACAAGCCACTGGACCGTCTTCCGGAGGAGTAGGGACTACAGGGACAGGTAAGTTTGGAGGTTCCAGTCAGACTAAGCCATCTGCTGTAGGGGTCATGAATAACAGGAACCATCACCTGAAAAGGTCAGGGACGACTGGATTGTCATCTGGAGTGTCCCAAGTTCACGGACCATCTTCCCGCGGCAATAGGGAAGCACGGGCCGCAAGCGGAGGATCGGAAACCACAAGACCATCAGTTGGTGGATCCACAGGAGTTACATCATTCGGTGGGGCCTGTTTGGGGACCACAAATCCCATCTGAAAGATCAGGGACAATCTTAGGATCCTCTGCTGTAAGTTCAGGAACGACTGGGTCCTCACCTGAACTGTCACAAACAACAGGACCGTCTTCAGGAGGAGTAGGGACAACAGGGTCAGCAGCTGGTGGATCCACGGGAACTAAACCACCTGTCGTAGGGTCAGCGACAACAGAGTCATCCTCGGAAATATCAGGGACAACTGGATCATCGCCTGGGGGATCACAAGCAACTGGACCATCTCCCGGAGCAAGAGGGACTTCGGCTTTGGCAGCAGGAGCATCAGAGACCACGAGACCCTCAGCTGGCGGATCCACAGCAACTACAGCATCTGTGGTAGGATCAGGGACAACAGAATCGTCACCTGAAATATCCGGGAAAACTGGACCCTCAACTGCCGGTTCAGGGACAGCTGCATCGTCGCCTGGAGCATCACAAGCCACTGGACCGTCTTCCGGAGGAGTAGGGACTACAGGGTCAGCAGCCGGAGGATCCACAGGAACTAAGCCATCTGTTGTAGGGTCAGCGACAACAGAACCATCACCTGAAAGGTCAGGGACGACTGGATCGTCATCTGGAGTGTCCCAAGCCACTGGACCATCTTCCGCAGCGATAGGGACAACGGGGCCCGCAGCGGGAGGATCGGAAACCACAAGACCATCAGTTGGGGGATCCACAGGAGTTACATCATCTGGTGCAGGGTCGTCAGGGACCACGAAATCCTCATCTGAAAGATCAGGGACAACTAGATCCTCTGCTGTATATTCAGGAACGACTGGGTCCTCACCTGAACTGTCACAAACAACAGGACCGTCTTCAGGAGGAGTAGGGACAACAGGGTCAGCAGCTGGTGGATCCACGGGAACTAAACCACCTGTCGTAGGGTCAGCGACAACAGAGTCATCCTCGGAAATATCAGGGACAACTGGATCATCGCCTCGGGGATCACAAGCAACTGGACCATCTCCCGGAGCAACAGGGACTTCGGCGTCGGCAGCTGGAGCATCAGAGACCACGAGACCCTCAGCTGGCGGATCCACAGCAACTACAGCATCTGTGGTAGGATCAGGGACAACAGAATCGTCACCTGATATATCCGGGAAAACTGGACCCTCAACTGCCGGTTCAGGGACAACTGCATCGTCGCCGGGAGCATCACAAGCCACTGGACCGTCTTCCGGAGGAGTAGGGACTACAGGGTCAGCAGCCGGAGGATCCACAGGAACTAAGCCATCTGTTGTAGGGTCAGCGACAACAGAGCCATCACCTGAAAGGTCAGGGACGACTGGATCGTCATCTGGAGTGTCCCAAGCCACTGGACCATCTTCCGCAGCAATAGGGACAAGGGGGCCGGCAGCGGGAGGATCGGAAACCACAAGACCATCAGTTGGGGGATCCACAGGAGTTACATCATCTGGTGCAGGGTCGTCAGGGACCACGAAATCCTCATCTGAAAGATCAGGGACAACTAGATCCTCTGCTGTAAGTTCAGGAACGACTGGGTCCTCACCTGAACTGTCACAAACAACAGGACCGTCTTCAGGAGGAGTAGGGACAACAGGGTCAGCAGCTGGTGGATCCACGGGAACTAAACCACCTGTCGTAGGGTCAGCGACAACAGAGTCATCCTCGGAAATATCAGGGACAACTGGATCATCGCCTGGGGGATCACAAGCAACTGGACCATCTCCCGGAGCAACAGGGACTTCGGCGTCGGCAGCTGGAGCATCAGAGACCACGAGACCCTCAGCTGGCGGATCCACAGCAACTACAGCATCTGTGGTAGGATCAGGGACAACAGAATCGTCACCTGAAATATCCGGGAAAACTGGACCCTCAACTGCCGGTTCAGGGACAACTGCATCGTCGCCGGGAGCATCACAAGCCACTGGACCGTCTTCCGGAGGAGTAGGGACTACAGGGTCAGCAGCCGGAGGATCCACAGGAACTAAGCCATCTGTTGTAGGGTCAGCGACAACAGAACCATCACCTGAAAGGTCAGGGACGACTGGATCGTCATCTGGAGTGTCCCAAGCCACTGGACCATCTTCCGCAGCAATAGGGACAACGGGGCCCGCAGCGGGAGGATCGGAAACCACAAGACCATCAGTTGGGGGATCCACAGGAGTTACATCATCTGGTGCAGGGTCGTCAGGGACCACGAAATCCTCATCTGAAAGATCAGGGACAACTAGATCCTCTGCTGTAAGTTCAGGAACGACTGGGTCCTCACCTGAACTGTCACAAACAACAGGACCGTCTTCAGGAGGAGTAGGGACAACAGGGTCAGCAGCTGGTGGATCCACGGGAACTAAACCACCTGTCGTAGGGTCAGCGACAACAGAGTCATCCTCGGAAATATCAGGGACAACTGGATCATCGCCTGGGGGATCACAAGCAACTGGACCATCTCCCGGAGCAACAGGGACTTCGGCGTCGGCAGCTGGAGCATCAGAGACCACGAGACCCTCAGCTGGCGGATCCACAGCAACTACAGCATCTGTGGTAGGATCAGGGACAACAGAATCGTCACCTGAAATATCCGGGAAAACTGGACCCTCAACTGCCGGTTCAGGGACAACTGCATCGTCGCCTGGAGCATCACAAGCCACTGGACCGTCTTCCGGAGGAGTAGGGACTACAGGGTCAGCAGCCGGAGGATCCACAGGAACTAAGCCATCTGTTGTAGGGTCAGCGACAACAGAACCATCACCTGAAAGGTCAGGGACGACGGGATCGTCATCTGGAGTGTCCCAAGCCACTGGACCATCTTCCGCAGCGATAGGGACAACGGGGCCCGCAGCGGGAGGATCGGAAACCACAAGACCATCAGTTGGGGGATCCACAGGAGTTACATCATCTGGTGCAGGGTCGTCAGGGACCACGAAATCCTCATCTGAAAGATCAGGGACAACTAGATCCTCTGCTGTATATTCAGGAACGACTGGGTCCTCACCTGAACTGTCACAAACAACAGGACCGTCTTCAGGAGGAGTAGGGACAACAGGGTCAGCAGCTGGTGGATCCACGGGAACTAAACCACCTGTCGTAGGGTCAGCGACAACAGAGTCATCCTCGGAAATATCAGGGACAACTGGATCATCGCCTGGGGGATCACAAGCAACTGGACCATCTCCCGGAGCAACAGGGACTTCGGCGTCGGCAGCTGGAGCATCAGAGACCACGAGACCCTCAGCTGGCGGATCCACAGCAACTACAGCATCTGTGGTAGGATCAGGGACAACAGAATCGTCA
>NW_024346183.1:0-516 GCF_902729225.1 Pteropus medius | reverse complement strand
TTTCTTTTAAAAATCATTTTAATGAAATATAACCAGCATGCAATAAACTGAATTAAATGTAATAATTTTTAGTATGCAGCTCAATGAATATTTACATATGCTCACAATGCAGGAAAATTTTATAGTGCGCCTTTTGAGTCAATCCTGTCCCCCAAGCACCAAATGTAACCATTATTCTGACTTCAAACACTATTGAATAGTTTTTTCCTGTACTCAAACTTCATATAAATAAAATCATACTATATGTATTGTTTTGCATATAGCTCTTTTCATTGGAACATAATGTCTGTGAAATTTTCTATGTTGTATCTATTAGTATTATTTTTAAATTGTTTTGTTATGTTTCTTTTGTGTTAATAATAAACATTTGAGGTGTTTCAAGTATTAAAATGTTATGAATAGTATTGATATAAATATTCTTATCTATGTGTTTTAGTGGACACATACATAATGTCTTAGGAATTTATTTAACAAGATTATTGGTTTAAGTGTGTTGTTTTGATTATTGCTGTTGCC
>NW_024346182.1:0-2840 GCF_902729225.1 Pteropus medius | reverse complement strand
CATAGCTCTAACCGTAAATGTAACGTTATCTTAACCCTAACAGTAACTCTAAACCTAACCTTAACCCTAACCATAATGTAACCCTAAACCTAAACCTAACACGAAACCCTAAACTTAAACCTAAACATAAACCTTGAAACTAAACCTAATCCTTACCCTAACGTAAACCTAAACCAAACTGTAACCCTAACCCTAAAATTAACGTAACCCTAACACTAATACTAACCCTAACACTAATCCTAACTCTAAACTCTTACCCTAATACTAACCATTACCTTAACACTAATATAAACATAACCCGAACTGTAACCTTAAACTAATCCTAACACGAATCGTAATGCTAACACTCATCCGAACACTAAACTCTTACCTTGACCCTAATCCTAAACATAACTGTAACCCTAACGCAAACCATAAGGCTAAACCGAAACGTTAACCTAACCCTACCCCTACTCTTAAGCCTAACAGAACTCAAACCCTAAACAATAAACCTTAGCCTAATCCTAACCCTAATCTTAAAACTATCCCTAACTTTAACGTAACCTTAAACCTAACCCTAAACCTAACAGTAATCCTAAGTCTAAACTCTTACCCTAACTCTAACCCTAGCCTGAACACTAACAATAAACCTAAGCTAAACCCTAAAACTAATGCTAACCCTAACACTAAGCCTAACCCTAACTTAACCCCAACCCTATCCCTAACCATAACACTAAACCTAACTTAAAATTCTTACCGTAAATCACACCCTAACCATAACCCTAACCTAAACTTAACCATACCATAACCCTAAATGAATCCTAACCATATTCTTAACCCTAACACTAATCCTAACTCTATCATCCTCTCCTATCAATAATCCTAAACATATCTGTAACCTTAACCCAAGCCATGATGCTAAACCTAACATTAACACTAACATTAACCCTAAAACTAAGCCTAACATCAACACTAACCCTAAAACCTAAACCTAACAAAAGCCCTTTTTTAACTCTAAAACTAACTGTAAACCTACCCTAACCTCAAATATTACTCAAACCTTAATCGTACCCCTAACCCTAACCCTAACCGAGATTCTAACCGTAAATCTAAAGCTAATTCAAACCCTAAATCTAAACTTAATTTTACAGTAAGAATAAACCTAACCATAACCCCATATCCTAATACTAACCCTAAATCTAATGCTGATCTTAATTCTAATAGTAACCCAAACACTAAACTTAAATGGAATCCTAAAATCTAACCCTAATCCTAACTGAAACCCTAACACTAACTCTAACCCTAACTTAACCCTACCCCAAACTCTAATCCAAACAATAATTCTATCTCTTAACTCTTACCCTAACCCTAATCCTAACCTTAACCTTAACCTAAATTTAACCCTAAACGTAAACGTAAACTAATCTTAACGCTATTCCGAACCCTAACATATATTCTAACTCTAACATCATATCCTAACACTAACCATAAACATAACAGTAACCCTAACCCAAACCATAATGCTAAGACTAAACCTAACCCTAACCCTAACAATCATACTAAACCTAACCCTAACGCAAACCCGAATCCTAACCCTAAACCTAACTCTAATTTTAACAAAACACTTAACATAACCCTAACCATAACAGTAAACTCTAACTCTAAAGTTAACATAAACTCTAACCCTAACACCCTAACCTAAACCTAAACCTAATCCTAACACTAAACCTAAACATAACCCTAACCCTAAACTTAATGTAACACTAAACCTAACCAGAAACCTAACACTAATCCTAACTCTAAAGTCTTACCCTAACCTAAGCTTAACCCTAACAGTAAACCTAACTCTAATCCTAACCCTAACCTAACCCTTATCCTAACCCTAAACTTAACGTAACCCTAACCCTAACACTAACTCTAACACTAATCGTAACTCTAAAATCTTACCCTAACCCTTATCGGAAACATAACTATATCTAAACTTCACCCTAACCATACACCTTAAATAATTGTACCTTAACCCTAACCATAACACTAATCATAACTCTAACATTTAACAGTGACCCTAACCATAAACATAACTGTAACTATTACCCAAAAAATAACTCTACCCGTAAACATAACCCAAAACCAAACTCTAAACCTAAGCCTAAACCTAACCATAATCTTAACAGACCTTAACCCTTACCATACCCTAACACTAATCCTAACTCTAAACTCTTCCCTAAAGCTAACCCTATAATTAAAGCTAAACCTAAACCTAAAACCTAACATGACCTTAACCAGAACCCGAACCGAACATTAACTCAGCCCTCACCTTGATGTAAAACTAACCCAAAACTTAACCCTAACCCTAACATTAATGTAACCCTAACCCTAACCTCCCCCTTACCCTAACACAAATACTAACTCTAAACTCTTACCGTAACCGTTACAATGACCTTAAACCTAACGTGAACTTAAAGCTAACCATAACCCTAAAGTAATTCTAAATCTAAACTTAACGCAACCCTAAACCTAACCCTAAACCTAACACTAATCCTAACTCTAAACTCTTACCAAAATCCTAACCGTGATCTTAACTCTAAACTAAACTTAAAACTATCTGTTAGCCTAAACTAATCCTAATGCTAATCATAACCCTAAAACTAATCCTTACTCTAACTTCTTAACTTAATAACTCTAAAAATATCTGTACCTCTAAAGCAACTGTTAACGCTAAATCTAATGCCAACCCTAACCCTAAACCTAATCCTAAGCCTATAACAGGCCTAACCCTAAACCCTCAACATAAACAAAATCCTAATCCTAACCTTATTGTAACCCTAACTCACACCCTAACCATAACACTAATCCTAACT
>NW_024346181.1:0-589 GCF_902729225.1 Pteropus medius | reverse complement strand
AGGGCAGAGGCACAGAGCAGAAGTGGGACCGTCCCAGACGACGGCTAACGTCCAGAGGCCAAAGCCGGTCACATGGCCCAACTCAAAACCAAAGGGCAGGGGGCGCTGACTCCACCTCGTGATGGGAGTCTGCAAAGTCACGAAGGGTCCGGCCACCCTCTCTGGGACCCTCGCTTAGCCCCCGTGCCCGCTGCCCGCCTGTCCACCCGCGTCCCGGCCTTCCTGGGGGACCTTCATCCACACCCACCTGCATTCGGATCCTGGTTCCGGCCACCGCTCACCGCGCAGACCGCTGCACTCATATCAAAGTGCTTCCTCCGAGTTCAGGTGTAACCCACATGCCACAGGTTTAAGAGCTGACCTCCGAAGCGTCGCATAAATCGAAAGCTGAGAAATACAAAGCAGAGGCCTGTACTTAAAAGACAAGGCGATGGATGTCCGCACGGCGAGGGGAGGATGAGACCGAAGGGCTGCTGGGCTTTTCCCGCTCGGCACGTGCACCTCAGTCTGTCTGTCAGTCTGTCACTGATTTTGTGGTTTGTGGGCCAAGAACAAGCGAAGGCCGCCAACCCTGGGATTCGCTCCCCAC
>NW_024346180.1:0-1162 GCF_902729225.1 Pteropus medius | reverse complement strand
CAGTGGCCTGTGGGCTGTTACTCAAGAAGGTCATATGAATGGAGCCTTATCTGGAGGCAGAAACCATAGGCTCTAGACTTGGACGTATTTACACAGGGGAAGTAAATTCAACAAAACCAATCTCCACTGCGCACACAAGGCTTTGTCAGCAATTTCCAACTTGTTTGCACCAATCTGAATGTAAACCTGAGATTCTCCCTGCCATAGGCAATTACTGGAGCAGAAGCTAGATTTGGCAGCCGAGGTTTGGGGGGTGGGGAGGCTCAGATTGAAAGCATGAATGCTCGCCGCATCACACATTCTGAAAACCAGTTTCCATTGTGTAGGATTTCAGGACATTCTCCTGCTTGAATGCAAAAATAGATACATTCACCTTAACGAGTCAGCGACGTGCTGGAGGGGCCAGAACAGGGACCGTGGAGTCAGGGGGTCTGGGTTCAGTTCCCCAGAACAGATAGATCACCATCTGTTCCTCTCAGTTTAACAGACATAAACGGGCCCCTCGACAGACCCTGTGCCATGTCCTGGGGTGGCTGGACAAACAGAACATGGTCCCTTGCAGCCTGGGAGGAGTGATAAATAAATGAACAAGCAATTCTTAGAAAGCGGGACAAATGGCAAGTAGGCCAGACAGCAGTGCAAAGTGCTGTGGGAATTGAGGGCTGGGGACCTGGCTGTGTGGCCCCTGCAGACTGTAGAGCTGTTTTCAGTCTGCAGGTGCCTAGCCCAGAGTGACTGCTCAAAGGTCGCTGCCTTTCCCTCTCTGAATGGGAGTCCAACTTCAAAAGCAGTCTGCTGCCGCTATCTAACCCATTAGTTGAGATCTTCTTGCCTTTTGCATATGGACTGAGATTCGCTTGAACTTCTTCATTTCCAGTGTGGAGAACCCCCAAAACTTGTCTTTCAAGGTGTCGATAACACACAGACATCTTTTCCAAGTCCCCTTTGCCTCTCGTCACTGTGTTCCCATGCGGTATGTGATTTGGCCCAAGCGAGTTATGCCAACCTCAGCCCTTTCTGGAATCCACAGAAAATCCAATCACGGCAAACCATTTTATGGTATTTCAAGGACCTTGTTGAAAATCTAGGAGTCAGTCACACAGAGAACGGTCACATTGGGCTTCGCCCAGCCTTCTGCCATCTTGTTCACCCCCATCTTCTC
>NW_024346179.1:0-569 GCF_902729225.1 Pteropus medius | reverse complement strand
TATGCATATGCAGGCATCTATGCACAGGTACACACAGAGCTACACTATCAAACAGGCAGGGCACACTTGTGCTTCAGACACCAGTGAAGTGAGGCTGTCATCCACCACTCAGAGAGGGGAAGCAGCCATTTGTCTTAACTTCTGTTTTTGGTAAAGACTTTCTTAAATATAGTTTTATACTTTAGCAATTGTCTTTATATGTACTCTTTAAAGGGCACCATCATCCTTTTAGTGCCTAGGTGTCTAGAAATCACACCTGGCCCTGTCATATGGATAGGAGGTGGCAAGGACACACGTGACAATGAGCACACAGGGCAGCTGCTATGAGCGCTGCAAGCACAGGCTCCTCTTCTACGGGCACAGACCTCCCAGGCACAGCTGATCCCCACAGACGCTGTCTGAGGAGCACCGCTCCGACCTGTCCTCTGTCCATTCCCCCCAACACGGCTGGGCAGGGCACCAACCACGGCCCGACAGTCTGAGGGAAACCTCTCTGTTTTTGCTAGATCCTTGAGAAACCAAGTGAAAAACTCTCAGACCCAATAATGGCGTCATCAGAATGTCAGTTC
>NW_024346178.1:0-684 GCF_902729225.1 Pteropus medius | reverse complement strand
AGTCATTGAGCATTTTAAATCATAGTCTTAATACCTGTAAGAATATTAAAGTTTACCCAAAATCAACCCCTTAGTGCAGACATATTCTGTGAAATATATTGGAATGACCATCAAGTCTTTGCTTCCTGTGGAATAAAGGCTCATTTGGAACCTTTCCATGGGAAGAGAGGCTTCCCTCAGAATCTCATTTCCTTTTGAATAGCTTTAATTCTTTGACAGTTTATTTCTTTACAACTTTCTCTCACTGGCCCTAGAGCTTACCTTACCTCCCTTTCTTCCTTTTAAAAAACTCAACTAAACATTAGCAATGTGGCAGTCACCATGTTAACTACTGTGAATGTGAGCCTTAGAGATTCAGTAAGTTTTGGGTAGAGAATAAGTCTTCAACATAATGATTATCACTGTTTTCTCTGAGTTTTGTGGGTTTTTTTTTCTGAATGATTCCCAGTTCCTTAAGTTCTTATTCAATGACATAATTTCCAAACTTTTCACCATCCTGCTTTTAAAACTCATAGAGCCAAAATGAAAAATTAATCATACTAAGGTTGCTATTAAAAATAATATTTATATTTTAAAAATAACTTTTAAAGGATTTGGATTTGTCCTGGGTTTGATATGTGCTGTCTTCTTTATTCTCTTTATACTCTATAGTTCCCTCTGGGCCTTCGGAATTGGATAATACCA
>NW_024346177.1:0-508 GCF_902729225.1 Pteropus medius | reverse complement strand
CTTATAGATAAACAATTTGCTTGATTGGGAACTCTAAAAACAGACTTCGAAAGGAGCTAACAGTTCTCAGATCATTTGGTGCCAAAAGATTGACTGGAAAAAATCCTCTAGACTTCCTCTTGAGCAGCTCCAGGTCCTTGTGCTGACTGGCAGAGAAAAGAGAGCTCCTCACTCCCTCCTTATTCATTCCTTTGTTTTACTTGCCTCCTCAAATGGCCTGAAAAACAAGCAGAGGCCTAAAAAACAAAATAAATAGCCTTGGGCACCCCGTCCCCTCCAGAACGCAGCCCTCTCCCTGGGGCTTTGGAATTTATCCCCTATCCCTTGGTCAGCCCTGCCTGCACCGAGAGCAGCCAAGACAACCTTTGTGACGGCAGTCTACCCTCCTCTCAGGTTGCCAGCTCTTGAATAAACCTGCTTTCCTTCTACCAAATTCTTATGTCCTGAGTTACTTGCTTATGAATTTTTGGCTTATGGGTGGCAAGCAGCCGAACCTGAGTTCGGTAAC
>NW_024346176.1:0-555 GCF_902729225.1 Pteropus medius | reverse complement strand
CAGGTTTCCTTCGAAAATCCACCATATACATATATATGCATATAGATGAACATATATATGCATGTATATGTATATGGTAGCTTTGGCAAAAAGCTCTCTGGTAACGTCCATTTTGAGCCAGAATCGCAGACTTCCGAGAAAAGACTCACTTGCGGCAAATGCACAGCCCTCCCGGGGCCTTGGGTCTCTGTGGGCGATGCTCGGTCTTCTGCGGAGACTAGGGTAGCGAAGTTGGAGGAGCACTCACTGACACTTTGAGCTCCTAGAGGTACAAACTACGTCTCATTCGTCTCTGTATGCTATTGCAGGGTTCAGGGCCACCCAGAGACAGTGTTCCCAGGGATGCTTTGGCCCCTGCGTCCATGGCGGCCGACACCCGCTGGAAAGAGTTCTGTTGGGAGACACTGCAGACAGCTGTGGGTCTGAATTCGGCCTCTATGCCTTAGGAGCTTTGCGATCAGCTCTTTGAGCCTTTCATTTCTTCATTTTGAATGCGTCCACGGGGACCATTACGACCATCCCGGGCAGAAAGGTGAGGGAGAGGGAGGTGTCTGC
>NW_024346175.1:0-662 GCF_902729225.1 Pteropus medius | reverse complement strand
TGTTATGAAAAATAACTCGCCTGAGCCCGATGCCTTTGGATTTACATTTAAACGTGATTAACACGGAATGGCCCTCACTGCCGCCGCAACCTGCCCGCCGAGGGTCACAGGCCTCTAGAGACGGGTCCATCCCCGGCTGCATCCATTTGCATTTCGACTTCCTTCGTGACAGGGTCTTAGGAGACAGAGCGTCTGCTTCCGGGGGCAGCCGGCCCTGCCACCCCGTCCCGGCCCGAGCGCCCTCGGTTGGGGCCCGCACAGCGTCTCTGCAGCCGGCGTCGGCGCACACGCCTCGACTCTTGTTTCTAAAGAGATTGCTATGGAAACACAGTCTGCTGCCGCCCTAAGGCTTGGGGACGTTTGTTATTTCTCTTTCCCCCGAGAGGTGGCTGTGACGAGGTCGGTCCTGGAGTGACGTGGACTGGCGCCCTGAGTCTTTGTCCGCCCCTCCCTGTGTTTCCCGCTGGGAAATGGGGCAGCAGAACCTCCCCGGCAGAAGCGTCTGCAAAGGTTGCCTGATGAATGGGCCCTCACAGGCAGGACTTGGGCTTCGTTATCCGCAAGGCAGAGCCCATTGCCCGGGTTCGGGCTAGCGGTCCCCATGTTATCACCTGCCCCCCGATCTGGTGGCTGAGAACGGCAGTTCTAAGGGGATAGATGTT
>NW_024346174.1:0-316 GCF_902729225.1 Pteropus medius | reverse complement strand
CAAGGCCCCGGGAGGGCTGTGCATTTACCGCAAGTGAGCCTTTTTTCGGAAGTCTGCGATTCTGGCTCAAAATGGACGTCACCAGAGAGCTTTTCGCCAAAGCTACCATATACATATATATGCATATATATATTCATCTATCTGCATATATATGTATATGGTGGAATTTCGAAGGAAACCTGCGTGGAACACTGGTCTATCACAGAAGACAGGCCGCTGCTAGCACCTCCACCTCCCCGCAGTGTGGACACCGGGCGTTCCAGAGCCACAATTCAGCATGATCTCTTTTCATCCCGGAGGCCCCGGGGCTCCTTCC
>NW_024346173.1:0-359 GCF_902729225.1 Pteropus medius | reverse complement strand
GAATATATATATATTATATATATTATATATAATATATTATATCTTCTATATATATATATATTGGTTATATATAATAATATAAATAATAGTTAATATATATATACACACATATGTGACATTTATATATATGTATATATGTGTGTGTGTATGTGTATATATATATATGAAATCACGTGGTCATGAAGACTAATCTTCAGGTGAACACACTTCAGCCAGGGGTGGGATTTGAGGGCGGGGTCATTGGTGGGGGACACACAAGGGCCAATCCTGACTGCAGCTAAAAACTTTCTTTTTGGGTCATCCCTTTAAACTGCTGAAGTTTTTTCTCATGCATAGATTATGCTTCAGAGATTGATGTT
>NW_024346172.1:0-301 GCF_902729225.1 Pteropus medius | reverse complement strand
CCTATTCTAACACTAACCCTAAACCTATACCTAACCCCAAAACTAACCTTAAACCTAAAACAAATCCTCGCACTCTCACACTCACCCTGACCCTAACTCCAACCGTAACTCTAATCATAACTCTAACCCTAACTGTAACCATAACCCTATCTCTAAACCTAATCCGAACCCTAAACCTAATCCTAACTTAACCTATATATAACTTAACCCTAACAGGAACAATAAAGAAAACTCTCACCCTCACCCTCACCCTCAATGACACCCACACCCTCATGCTAAATGCTAACCTAACCCTAATCCT
>NW_024346171.1:0-6019 GCF_902729225.1 Pteropus medius | reverse complement strand
TCTCTCTCTCTCTCTCTCTCTCTCTCTCTCTCTTTCTGTTGTACTTATACAGGCATACATTATTACAGTTACAGTTCTGTCGTTCCAAAAATCCCCCAATTGTCCTAATGTTCATACGGGACATCACTTTAAAATTCTGCAACTTACAGCTGGAAATGATACGGGACACCTCTTGCAGAGTTCCTAGTTTATGGTTTTCTTTTTATTTAGTAAACTTAATGAAGTTTTCTTCCCTCCTTTCTGTGGGGCAAAGGCCCTCTACCCCAAAACCACATAATGACCCTGAAACTGTTCACTCACCTACTCTGGCTTTTGATAAGAATCATCGGAACACCATGAGGGAATGGCCCTAGTCAAAGTAGGGTCCTCTGGGTCTGAGAAAAAGAAGAATTCAGGCCAAAGGTTTTTTATTCTTTCAGAAATATATCAACCCAGCCTATTCTCATTATCTCATTTCTTTGGTAAAACACTAGTAGAAAGTAATACATAGATGATATAGTTAACAACATTGTATCATCTTTTCATTCTCAAGTGACCGGGGCGCACTTCAGCAGAAACCCAAGATACCCGGCATGAGTGAGGCAATAAAGGGATACGGCTGCGTGAAACCTCAATAGACAGGGATGATGACCCTTCTCAGCAGGAAGCAGACACAGAAGAAGAGACCTCCAACCCCACAACATCGCTACTAAGAAGAAGCGGGTTCATGGTTCTTAGAAAAGAGTTAAGCAGGAAAGATAGATTGGGGCTTTACGGTCTGCATGCAAAGACACCAAGGTCGTCCTGTTGGAAGAAGGGTCTGCCCATGTCCGCCCACAATTAAGCAAGCGAGAAGGCATTTTGGGGCTAAAGGTAACGCATAGCAGTAAACAAGAAGGCAGAAAATTGGGTACGGCTTTTAGCCAGTCAATCGCACCATGCAATGAAGACCTCAACGACCTTCAACTCACCTGAACCCCATTATACCATGATCATAAGGCGACGCGTATACCCAGAAGTTCATTAAGTCCATTATAACAGGCTGAATTCTGGGAAGGAACATGCGTAGAAAGCAAATGATGAATCACGGAGTCCTGCCAGTCTTAATTGTCAATCAAGAATGCTCAGTGCTCTCAAAAAGTGCCCACCTAGAGCAAATAGGGAGCAAAACCCCGAAAACTTGGTCGCCAGGCTTTTTGAACCACGCCTCTCTTGCTCAGGCCCGCTTCCACATCTGCAAGTGGACTTTCCCTTCTAAGGAAACTTGTCTTCTCTACAGTATTTCGTTATCTCGCTCTATCCATTGTTCCAGACATCAAGAATGGGATGACGTGCCGGGAGAGGATCCCGCTCTCCGGTAACAGTGTCATCCTTTGTACCTCGTTCATAATCAATGATGATAAAATACACTAGTGTCATGGTCTTCATAATCTAATATCATCTAGAAGGCATCCAAACATGGGTGCTTTTTCTCCTTACACAATAGCGATGTTTGTGAAAAGTGTATTCCAATTTTAATTTGTCTTCCATTCCTTGATTATGACATTGGAGTTAAAGGTGAAAGAGTCTCACGATTTCTCCATGGTAAACAACGGATGATATCCTCTTTATAATCACCAAGTAATCGGAGCGTGTGTCAATGTCATTGTTTTCTACGATCGTTTACCCAATGATTTTGCATCCAAAGAAACCTTTTTCCTCAATAAATTATTATCAAGCAGGCTAAAAATATGGATAATTTTAACGGGAATTTTCTTGTACATCTGTTAGTTGGCATGATTTCCTCATAATGGTTTACATTTTCTGCACTTGCCATGAATCCTTCAGCTTAGATATGTTATAGGTTGGGGGTTGTTTGTGGGTTTGTTTAGATTTTAAGCCCTTTATGTGTTTATCGGCCCTCTTGGGGCTAGGTGAGGGCTTGCTGGGCATGACATCGGAAAGTCCTCTATCCACGATTGTTCGACGACACAGACGTGCCCGCAAGAGAGCTCAAGCGCGAAAGCCTGAGAAGGATGACGTGACCCACTTAATCCAGTCGTCACAGGGGCGTCTTTCTTCTGGCTCCTCCCCAACACACATAATTGCTTCCAGTAGTAATCACAAGAGATTGCTCTGAGGGCATCGTCCGACTTGAAATGCCAAGATTATTCTTTTTTTCCTTTTGTCATGAACATGGGTCTGTTTCCTGATCTATTCTTTTCCATTGACA
This sequence comes from Pteropus medius, assembly GCF_902729225.1. NCBI lineage: Eukaryota > Metazoa > Chordata > Mammalia > Chiroptera > Pteropodidae > Pteropus > Pteropus medius. Next base: position 3,828 of record NW_024346171.1, on the reverse strand, counting down.
GAGTGTCAATCCCTGTTTTAGTTGTTAAATCGATAGCCTAGATGTTCATATATCGTGGGGAATGACCACTATCATGGTGATTCACAAACGTGTTCTCTTCCGTGTACTGAATAATCTGCTCCCTCATGGCAAACTTCTGTTGGCGTTCATGACTCTGTTTGCACTGAATGCATAGACTTATTTGTTATTTCATACATCATTCTTACAGGAGTATATAACGTCTTCTTTTCCGTGTTGAAGTTGTATCTATACTTTTCGCAAATTATCTCATGACTGACTTGCTTCTTCTATAGAGACGTGCACTTAAGGCAGCGGTCCGATTGCCACATGTAAGTAAGTTATATTGCATCCGAAATATGAAATGAAATTCGACAGGTTCACTCTAGAGGACACCAAGCCATTTGCTTCCATTAGTCCCGAACCATTCTGTAAAACTCCATGCCGTATCTCTGGGCAATACCAACAGGCATCACATTTGAATGATAACAATATCGTTGTTCTGTACCAGAGACTTTCAAGGTCATGTGGCTTGAGGATTGTTACTACCCACAGTCGTGTTTTCTACAAGCAAATAGCCCATATCAGGGAATTGGCCCTTTCCAGAAGTAGCAGTGCAAGTGCCATGGCCCAGGTTTTATCTAGAGATGGAGAAAGAGAAATAAAACCCCACCTGAGACCGAATTCCCTTGCGAATCTCTCTGAGTGATCAGATCTGAAACCCAGCATCGCTGACCACTGCCCAGTTAACCTGTTGAAACACAAGAACACCGTCAGGACATTTTGGTAACTGCTCCCACGGGAGAAGTTTTCAGTGCGGAGATTTTGCTAAAGCCTATGAAGAGTGCTGAGGCCAAGAGAGCTGAATGTCCAGGGAATAGAGAAGCAGACCAACAGACGGTCTCCAGACATAGGTAATATCTACTTTCTCTCCAGCAGCATCTCCCTTAGTATTCTCAGGCCTGATGACGAAGTAACCCAAGTGCTTGTTGCCAGGCCTTGGCTCATATAAACAGTTGTGATGACTCGGCTCTGAAGGTCATTGTGAGGCGTGAAGACACGTCTAGCTGCCTAACCAATCAGGCCCTGGGACTCAGGCAAATAGTGGGAGGGGGAGGGAGGGAACTGCTCCTCTCTCTACTTGCGTTCCCTTCTAGATCATTTGAGGCTCCTGCAGGAACCGAAGCTGCTCAGTGGTCTGGGATAGAAAACATGCACATACACCAAGACAATGTGGCATTCATTTTCTTCTGCCATCAACAAACCGATTGAGCTGAGAAACTCCACCCCTGATGGGTAATGTCAGGTTTAAGACTGTCATTTGTCCAAATTAGTAAAACTACAACGCATACACAAGGCATTAGGGACAAGGGCACAAGGGACAGGTGATCCGATTTCCCGTCACATTCCTGTGGGATTTCGGGCAAATGCCATCAACTCTGATCCTCTTTACAAAGCAGGGAACACAACAGCAACTCCACTCTTAGGGGTTTCTGAAGATCAGATGAGACGAGTCAGTTTTCCCCACTCATGTGCGGTGTGGCTCTCAGCGGTAAGTTACATTTGGTGGACTGTGTTCTGAAAATATTAAATGGAAACATGCGTAAATTAGCAATTCACATATGTGATACCTGTCTCCTCTCTTCTGACTACTCTTGCTTACTCACCGTATTCAGCCCCAAACCAGAATTAACCCAGGATCAGTGTTCAGATCTTTCCTTTGAGTATGCTCACAAAGTTCTGAGAGCCAATGTGAGTCGCCTCGCTTCCTCTTGGTGCTTCAGTTATCGGGCCATGGGACTTACAGAAAGGCAGTGTGATAAGCTGAATGGGAACTATTTTGCTCCTTCTTTGCTCACTAATCCAGACCAACTTGATTCCTGTAGGAAATGCAGCAGCTCAGAATGTCTCCACGGTCTGAGTAACATTCAAATACACCTTCTCATGGTATTTACCAGATGAATTGTCTAGATAAACCCCAAACTAGATGGGAAATAGCTATGCGGAGATGTAGCATTTGCCCACATTAGTAACATGCTGGTGTACACAGAAGTGGTCGGAGCAGAAGCTCGAGAGACAGGCTGCTTGTATTCCAGTCCAGGTTCTGTGTGACCTCGGGCAAGTCTTTTGACCTATCGGAACCATATGTTCACCCTTTGTTAAGTGGGGATGACAGCTACACTTCCTCCCTTAGGTGTTTGTGAGGTTGTTGGCTATGCAACTGCTTGTACTCAATCATGTCTGTACATTCGATCGTATCCCTGAAAGATTTCCCAACATCTGCTGTTGAGAACCTCAGCTGGAATGAATCAGCATGCACCATGTTCTCAGAGAGTTGGGCCAACAATCCTTGCAGACATGCATTAGCTCAGTTCCAGTACTCACTGGAGCCAGATATGCTGAAGTCGGCCTGGGACACAGATTGCTGTAAGTCTGTGCATCTAGGCTGGAAGCACTGCTGCTGGCGGTACTTATGGTTTTCAGGGAGTCGTTACCCCAACTGAGGTACAAGGTGATAAGGTTCCATATCCTACGCATGTACCAAATTTCTGCCTCTGTCTACAGGGCCTTTGTCATGGCTGCTGCCTATGCATCTGTGGCAACAGAGTTCCTGATCCTAAGGGCGATCAGGGAAAACACTCGTTGTACCCCATGGCACAACAAAGCCATTCCAACATGACTTCAGCCCAAAATCCATAAACCTAGTGAAGCCCTCATAGCCGTCGATGAGCCCCTTGAGTCTGATGATAATAATTTGCAATTCTCTGGAAGAAGAATTGTTTTAATATGATCAGGGATGTGGGGACCCCCGAAGTATGTCTAGTATCTATCGAAAACAAACAGCAAACTGATCTGGATAAAGAGGAGTGAAATAAAAAAAAACAACAAAAAATACTGAAAGACAGGTTCAGAGTTTGATCCTGGGAAATCCTTTTCGTAGGAAATCAGATAGGATGTGGTAAGTTTTGTCCTGACAAACCAATCCTTAGTTGAAAATATAGCAAGTGAAAATGAATTTAATACACCTAAACTACTAAACATCATAGCTTAGCCTAGCCAACCTGAAATAGGCCCGGAGGGCTTACATTTGGGCTGTATCTGCAGTGACTGCGAACCTCTTCTTCTCAACGGAAACAGCAGACACAGCTGAGTGTTTTGTAGACATGACGGGACGCAGAAAGCCAACACGCGATGTCCAAAAAGCCCTGCAATGCAAAGGATACTACGTATCGGCAGTTGACGGTCGTCTTCGTTGGGATGTTGGGGAGCCGAGGCTCTCTATCATTGCCCAGCACCACGAGAGAATACCATAACTCATATCGCTAGCCAGGAAAAGATTAAAATTCAAAATCGAGGTACAGTTTCCACAGAATGTGTATTATTTTCACAACATCGAGAGGTTAAAAGTCGTTAAGTTGAACCATCTTACATTGGGGAGCCTTCTGTACCATAAAACGAAAAAAAGATGTCGGTTGGCAATATTGCCTCTGAGTTTGGGATCAATTTAGCATCCGCTAAAACCCACCAACTGGTATCCCCTCATTACCTATTCGGTACTGGGGCTCAAAGTCCCCTTGCGCCTGTTCTTTGGGTATCCTGCTAACTATAAACAAACTTCTCCTTATAATCTGGGGGCAGTTACCAAACATAAAATAGAGAGTACATGAGTATAATTAGCCACAACTCCTGACGTTGTTCATTCCTCTCTGGTGATTCTTGACTTAATTGGAAGAAATTTGTTATCAACTGACTGAAAAGCTAAAGGAAAATTTTACAGATTATCGGCACCATCGTGGTTGATGGAGCTTGCACAAATCTTTCTAAACAGCA
>NW_024346170.1:0-333 GCF_902729225.1 Pteropus medius | reverse complement strand
GCTGTCTGTGGGCGGCCCTGAACCCTGCAAGAGGATGCAGAGACGAATGACACGTAGTTTGTACCTCTAGGAGCTCAAAGAGTCAGTGAGTGCTCCTCCAACATCGCCACCCCAGTACCCGCAGATGACTGGGCATGGCCCACAGAGCCCCAAGGCCCCGGGAGGGCTGTGAATTTGCCGCAAGTGAGCCTTTTCTCGGAAGTCTGCGATTCTGGCTCAAAATCGACGTCACCAGATAGCTTTTCGCCAAAGCTACCATATACATATATATGCATATATATATTCATCTATATGCATATATATGTATATGGTGGAATTTCGAAGGAAACCTGC
>NW_024346169.1:0-335 GCF_902729225.1 Pteropus medius | reverse complement strand
ATCACTGGTTGGTGGCTTCTTCCTGGTTTGTAGTCCCCCAGCACTTCCGGCCCGCTCTGCACAGGTAGTGCAGCCTTCTGAGTTCCCGGATGCACCTGGAGGGCATCATGCTGAGTGAAACGCATCAGACACAGAAGGACAAATACAGCACGATCTCACTTCTATGGGGATCTAAAAACATTACGCTCATAGAAGCAGAGAGGAGAATGATGGTTCCCAGGGTCTGGGGGAAGCGGGATTGAGAGCTGTTGATCAAAAGTACAAATTTCGGTCATAAGATGAGTAAGTTCCGACGATCTGATGGACAGCGTGACAGCCTCGGTTAAGGACACGCT
>NW_024346168.1:0-305 GCF_902729225.1 Pteropus medius | reverse complement strand
ACTGAAGGTCGTTCATTTTGCAAGCGACATGGTCAGTTATTTCAAATAGGTTTTTCTGGGAGCTCTGTGAACTATGGATTTGAGGGTGGTAAGCATGGAAACGGAGATTATTTCAGTGACACAGAAAAGAAATGGTAGATTCCAAAGGAAGTAGTGGCCAGAATGAAGAGAACAAATTCAAGAGATATTTAGAACTTAGAACCAATAAGAGTTATACTGGAATAAGAGTTATACTGGAATGTTAAAGATGAAGAGATGGGGCGGTATGCTCAAATATATATATATATATTTTTTTGTCATAAGTA
>NW_024346167.1:0-516 GCF_902729225.1 Pteropus medius | reverse complement strand
CAGCGAAGTCCCCCAAGGCGGCCCTGGGCACAGCGCTTCCTTCTCTCTCACTGGAGCACAGGGCCACCTGGGGGCCACCTGGGGGCCACCGGCACCAGCGGCTCCTTGTTCCCTGCTCTGAGCTCGCGCAGCCTCTGAGCCGACGGCCTGTCGTGGACCAAACCCTGCACGGGCTCCCCGGGCTCTTCCTCGGGCCTGACTTTGGGCTTCTGCTGTGTCCGCGCCGTTCGGGTTCAGCAGGGATGCTGCGAAGTCCGGTTAACCGAGAACACCTTCCCGCCAGTCCCCGGTCCGCCGGAATCCGGTTAGGCGGGGTAGCCGGACGCCCCCGCCGCTGCCCCCTCGCTTAGTGACTCCGCCGTCGCTGGCCCCCACCTGCGCGTGGCATAGATTCCCGCTCGCCAGCTGTGCTGGGCGTTGAGCCCGCTCCCTCCGCCGCCGCAAGGCCGCACCGCGGTGTCCCTACACCTGACGCCATGGCCCGCCTTGCATAAAATCCGCCTCGCCTCTTCGACA
>NW_024346166.1:0-560 GCF_902729225.1 Pteropus medius | reverse complement strand
GATAGCAGGCTTAAAATGAAACCATTTACTATGATATGATGCTTTGAGATATCTGGGTTCTCAAACAATTGAACCAAAAACTGTCTAGATGGTATTGACTTTCAGATACCTGATGACTTTAACTTAATATGTCTCATTTTGCTATACTAAGAAAATGAGCTGTATTCTACCTAAGGAATGGACTTTCAAGTTACTATCAATCTGCAGTACTTAATCTTGCGAAATAGTTCTTTTTATGGTTTTTATCATTATTTTGGGTAATTTTTCCAGCTCTTATTTCAGAAAATTAGGCTATGTCTCTGTGGCCTGGAACAGCCTGAACTATACATACCATATCTCTTCCTCTCCTTCCATTTTGTCGAAGATGCGTAACAGACAGCTCCTGCCCTTGACCCGGGCCACTGCCAAAGCTGTGATCAGAACACAAGCTGAGAACGCAATGAGCTGCAGCCTGATTGGAAGACTTTTGGACTATTTCTTGAAAATTCGGACACCTAAAGGGTGGCTCTTTTAAGCCACTAGGCTACTATTTAACACACTTCATAAATGGTGTGAATGTA
>NW_024346165.1:0-383 GCF_902729225.1 Pteropus medius | reverse complement strand
CCTCCTTCGACACGTCCCCTTCAGCCCCGAAATTCCTCTTCCAGATCACCTATTTTAGAAGTGTCCAATTCACTTAATTGTGCCCAATCAAAACTTGAGAGCTGCCCTTGCAGAGGCTAGAAAAGTCAGCTGCTAGCTAGTCCCATCGGTGCCTCTTCCAGATCGCAAATGAGGGTGAACAGCAAACACGGGGTGAAGCCAGCATTTCTTCTGCAGCACCTGTCGGAGGCGGGAGCACCTGAGCAGCGCCTGGCCCCGCCCAGCTCCTCCCCCAGAAACCAGTCGGCACCTCACAGAACTCTGAACTGTGCCTCTGAGCATCTGCACTTTGTCCTCATTTACCTTGTGCTTCCCGCTTTTACTAACGCGTTAGGTTTCATGTG
>NW_024346164.1:0-861 GCF_902729225.1 Pteropus medius | reverse complement strand
TTGAAACCTAATACTCTAGGGTTGGATATATTCATAATCAGGAGGCCTCATTATCAGGGATCTTAGCCATTGAGGTTTCAAAGCACAACCCACCATCACTGCACTAAGTAGGGTGTTTCCAACTAAAGTGACAGCACACTTGTCAATTGCAAAAGAGTTACTTTCAGGCCCAGCCTAGCTTTCTTTCTCTTACATACCCCTGCTCCAGTTTCTAGAGAAATGCTGACCTCAGTCTTCTCCTCCAAGTTGCAGCCCTTTGCACTCCTGTATTTCTCTTGACGTTAGGGGATTCCTTCAAACAAGTAGCATCTCTATGTTACTTTAATTCTCATAATGAAAATTGAACACTTCTGCATTTTCTCAATCTCTAAATAATTTTGCCAAGGATTGGGATTTGGAAAAACATAAATTTCCCAAGAAATACTGAGAAGGAATTTCATTCCAGAAACACTAATCCTTATGATCCGAAATCTCCTTTTGGAAAGAAGTCACTTGTTTTAAACAACCAATGATATAAACTCACTCTGTTCTATGAAACTGTTTTGTCATATGTCCATTTCTGATATTACTCAAACCATTATGACAAACCTCCTTATTCTTGAAAACCTAATTTCTGATGTCCTGATGGCTTATTGGGGTACAAATCTATTTACTTTCCATTTCACCATAATTAGCTTGGTGAGATGCTTTCTCTAACAGGAATCTTGATAGCTCTCCGAGTTCACACGGGCCTTTCTTTCCATCACAGTGCATTCATTCATTTGTCCCGACCTGCAGGACCTAGTTATTGCGTAGAACCCGAGGAGGACCGTACCTTGAAGAAAACATGGGCGGGAGAAAAGAATGGAGGCAAGACAGTGT
>NW_024346163.1:0-444 GCF_902729225.1 Pteropus medius | reverse complement strand
TTCAGGGAAGTTCTTTATGAAGAAAAAGGGGCGGGGGGGCATTTTTGTCTTGATATATCTGCATTTTCCACTTCATTTGATTTTTCCGATTCTTCATTTGGTAACTTTGAAATAGTTTTGTGAAGCTTCTCCACTGGTTTAAAGAGTGGCTTCTAAAAGAGAAATCTCCAAATTCGGAATGGGAACTGAATTTACCAGGTTACATTATGAACAATACATTACCACTATAGATTATTTAGAGAATGCCAAATATCTAAGGCACAACTTAAAAAGACTATTTAAAAATTTACTGCTTGTGTTGTGACACGCAAAAACCATACAGATTAACAATTGGACACATTGGACTGTTGCTAACGGGAATACTTTTGGGAGTGTGCTAAGGTTAATGCAGAATCTGCTATTGTAAAATTGTTTTGGAGAAAATGCCTACAAACCAGTAATTTG
>NW_024346162.1:0-599 GCF_902729225.1 Pteropus medius | reverse complement strand
GATCTCACCGCGTCTTCTCTGTTCCTCCTCCCCCTTCCCCTTGGGGACGCCAGTTACGCAGACCCCGGCTCGTGGGTGCCGAGCCCGTTTCTCTTCCCTCTAGTTCTTGCAGTTTCGATTTCTCTGCTTCCAAGTTCGCGTGTCTTTTCTTCAGAGCGTCCGCGCCGCTGTCAGTGTAATTCGTAGCTTAGTGTGATTCACACCCAGATGGTCTGTCGGTCCTTTTAAATCTTCGTCGTTCCTCGATATGCCTGCTTAGTCTCTTCTCTACCTTCCGGAACATATAGACCATAGTCATAACTTACTGATTCTGTCATCTGTGACATTTCTGGTTTGATTTCGATGGACTGGTTTTATCTTTTTTATGGGTTATGTTTTCCTGCCTCTTTGCATATCTGGAAATTTTGAAAGGATTTCCGAAACTGTGAATTTTACCTTGCTGAGTGCTGGTAATATGTATATATAGATATCTATATCTATCTATCTATCTATCTATCTATATATATATATATATTTGACCTTTGCTCTAGGATGTGAAGTCCCTTGGAAATGGCTCATTCTTCGAGGCTGCACGTCAGCCGTGTCGGGCAGGACCGAAC
>NW_024346161.1:0-423 GCF_902729225.1 Pteropus medius | reverse complement strand
AGACGTTGCTTTCCCCGGGTAGAAGTGAGAATAGAGCATGGTTATAAATAGAGAAATTCTGAAATATGAATTTCCAAATAGATTGAATTTCTGGGTTAAGATAAAAGGTCATTGGCTGAAAAGAAGAGCTAGATCTTGAGATGGGTTAAAATAAAAGTCAGAAATGCCATTTTAGATGATAAACTGAGGAATTTTGTAGAGGTGAACAAATAGGTTTTTTGAGCAGCACTGAGGCTAGTGTGCTGTATGAGTCGTAAAGCTGCAGAAGTTAAAGTTTATTGAGCATTTACCGTGTGCCAGGTACTGTTCTAAGTGTCCTATATATATTATTTCATATAATTCTTATAATGCTGTAAAGTAATAATATAATTATTCCCATTTTACAGATGAAGAAACTGAGGTACTGAAATATTGGGTTACTTT